>NW_027105190.1:818027-828163 GCF_000696795.3 Halyomorpha halys | reverse complement strand
TCAGTAAAACTGCATTCATATTTAGTTTTTCACTAATTAATAAAAATAAGTTAGATTATTTACTGAATACATCTGCGTTTTCATTTGTAGTTTAGTATGTTTAAAGTTAATATATATTAAAATATTGGAAGTTCAATGTGCATTTAATTTCCAACATTGTTCAACCAGAATTTTTTGATTGAAAAACAGTAGTAACTGTAGGACTGTTTGAGGCTACTGAAAATTTAAGGCACAAACCAAAACAAATACAACACTGGCAATCATATTATCTCTCAAAAATAAAAGAAAGTTGCATCCCCTTTATCAAAACAAAATAAATAAAATATATATGAATATAATTTTCTATTACAAATAGTGCCTGAACAAGGAGATAATTTTATTGGGAAGAAAAATTAAAATAAATCACTAAAAATTTATATTGAGACCTAATAGGTTTTGACAAATTTAAACAAAAACAGGCATTAATATCAACCATTAGGTTAGATATTCCCACACTACAAGGTTATAAAACATACAGTCAATGTTTTTACTTAATCAGGTATTGCATTCACAATTTTTTTTAAATTTATTTATTGTTCAAAATATTAAATAATAAATTAAATGTACCAGCATGAAAATATGATTTAAGATCAGTTTAAATAAAAAAATAAAATAAATAAAGGCCTTCAAGAATTATTTGACACAAAAGAAGATAATATATCAACTGCACGACAAATTGCATCTTTAACAAATAAAACGCAATAATTAATATTAAAACAAAAAGAATATTTAAAAAAAAGAAGAAAATATTTATGATAATGTACATACCCAAGACTTTCAAGTTAGCAGTAAGCGTGAGTTGTCCAGAGGGGTTGGATAAAACACATTTGTACTGCCCCTCATCTTCTGGGAAGACTTCTGAGATCCTTAAAGTGTATGTATCTGGTCCTTCTCGGCCCATTTGGAAGTATTTGCTTGGTTTGATAACTTCTGCTCCTTTGAACCACTGTACTTGAACAGCTGAAATCAAATTAATTCAACATTATTAAGATGATCGAAATTCTCACTAACACTTTTAAAAATCACAGCATGAGGGAACTGTGCCATTAGAGAAACTACTCACAAAAAGAACATTTTAAAAGAACTACTTAATTTATAAGAACATACAACGTACCCTCGTAACAACATAGTTTATAATACTGTAGATTTGGATACAATGCAGGTCTAGCAGCACTGGTATTAATTTCTGATTTATCTTGAAATAAGATACATCTTTTTGGAGTCATTATAAACTGTACTTGGTAAATCACTAGTTAGTGATTCAATCAATAGGATTGAAGTATATATTTGGTAAGCCACTGAGAAAAAGTGTTTAATCCTGTAGTACGCTTCACAATCTGTGGAGCTACCTTTCTTATACATATGTATAATGCTAAAATCCCAATTACATGGGATTATGTTTGTGCCCTATATTTTTCAGAAGAGTTACTGGAGGAATTCAGTAAGTCTGGGTCTCAAAATTTCAGGAATTCTAGAGCTATAACATCCCTTCCTGCAGTTTACCTATTTTAATTTTTTGGACAGGATATTCTACCTTGTTTTCCACTAAGAGTTGTAGGCTTTCCAGGATTTTATTTTTCACAGGATGTTCTCATGGGTCATTAGATCCTCCCCTTAAGAAGTGCCTTTGATGGCACTGCCTCCTTCACTCAAAACTATTTACTTTTTCTGTAATCATGTTGACACTTATGTCTTTGATTTTTCTCAGTGGCTTACTACTTTCCTCTCACAATATTTTTCTTTCATGCATGAATTTTTTAGACTCTTACGATGGACTCATTCGAGACGTTTTCCCAAATTTCCTATGATACTCTTGGACATAATGGACCACTCCTTTGAATTGATTTCTGGCCATGTGATATTGATTTAGTTTTTCAGATGTTTTATCTTGAAGATATGCTTTCCATGCTTTTTTTCGTTTATGCACACTTTCGTTTCATCACTCTGTGTGCTATTATTTGCTTGATATAAGTATAAGTCATAACATTTCCTTAGAGATTACAGGATAAAGGTTTTTTAATGATACCATTGTTGTACTGCATCATCCTCTAGACCCAAAGTTCTTTGTTTTTTCCAATGTTCCAGTCCAGGAGGATCTCATTTCAAAGTTGTCTATAACTTGTACAGCTAATGTTTGGTAGCTCTTTTGTTTGAGTTAATATTTCTAAGAATTTTAGTATCGGCTAATAGTAACAGATGATTGCTGCTGATTTCGGCCTCTATCATCACTTTAATACTGGAGTATAGAACTCCAATGGAATAAATTCATCCAAGTTTTAAGGTTGCACAAAAAAGAAACTGACATTCATTTATAGATAATTTAACTTTATAAATCTGTAAAACACATGTAGAAAAGGGGAAGAAATGAAAGTAGAAGAATGATGATGCCAAATTTCTTGAGAGAATCTTGAGAATGAATACCAATCTAATCTATGCATGAAGCGATTCAGAGTATTGATAGAGGTGTATCATTGGGGGTGTTGCAGACTATCTGCAAGAATTACAGATTTGACCTTAAATTTGGGAATAGGAACAGCTTGAGTAACTATAGTAATTAAAGACATAGTGAATTTTCACTCGGGGGAATATTTTAAACACTCCTTTATACAAAGTACCTCGTTTAATTTTTCTAAAATTTAAATTGTAGTATTTTGTATTTTCCAAACTTATAAAACTGACTTTTTCAGTTTAAATAAGGAATATGAAATAATCAAATTCCAATTTTTTTCAATTCATATGTTTGCAACATAACACCTGGATCCACTCATCTACTTGAATCATGATTAACAAGAAGTAAAATTCACAAACCTTGTTTAGAAGCAATCCTACACCTGAAGACAACGGACTGGCCTTCTTGTTTGGTCTGATCAGTTAGTGGTTGTACTACAGAGGGTGCAGCACCCTGACCTGCCCCAGTTGGTGCAGGTCCTTTCTTCCTGTCTTCTTCAACAATCAGCTGACCTTCACAACGAGCCTCTCCAGCTGAGTTGATTGCCACACATTCATAATTGCCAGAATCTTCCAGAGCAGTTTCAATGATAAGTAATGTGTACACATTGTCTTCTTCTAAGGTCTTGTATCTAATATCACCAGTTATCTTTTTTCCATCCTATAAACAAAAATTATTTAATGAATCTTTAACATTTTAATTTTTTTACTACAATAAGTTATAAATAAAATTTAACATTTTTCAACAGTCAGAGAACACAGAAAAAATAAAATAAAAAAATTATTTTCAATCTTGAATAAAAATCCCACCTCTCCATTATAATATAAAACTGAGGAGTTTAAAATTGCAAATAAAGGAAAACCATATTATTTTTTTTCTATTATATAAAAAAAATAACTATCTAAAAAAAAATTAATAAAATAATGAAGAATTTCCATTAAACCTACCTTCAACCAATAGACATCCAAAGGCTTAGTTCCATGGATTTTGGTATCAAACCTACAGAGCTGTCCTGCCTTAACGATTTGTGCCTATAAAGACAAAATTGTTGTTTTAATAAGAAATCTTTACTTGAAACAATTATTTAAACAAATGTAATTCAGTAAATTAAAATAGAAGATACCTGGACTGTAGTAAGGAATGAAGGTGGAATGGCACCAGTACGACCAGGTCGCCTCTTCTCTTCAACAACAAGGTTGGCCGAACATTTAGCTCTTCCCCCACGGTTTTCAGCTATTACAGAAAATACGCCAGAATCTTCAAGGTAAACTTGGCGTAGTATAAGAACTGATTTAGTTGAAAAAGTATGAATTTGTAAATCAGGTGAGCTTGTGATGGGAAAGTCCTCTCTATACCACTTGATAGTGGGCAGCGGATCTCCATCAAATTCCACTTCGAACCTAGCTTGTTCTTGTTCAAATGCTCTCACAGGTTGGATCTTTTTAGTAAACACAGGTGGCTTTGCTGGTTTCTGTAAATAAATAGGCAAATATTTAACATAATAATGCTGATGATATAAGAAATGGGGCAATAAGGAATTACAAATAAAATAAACATACCACTTGTCCTTGAACCACCCTTTCTTGAGTTGTAGCCTTGTGTTCTACTTCAGTTGTTTCAGTTGTTGAGATCTTTCTGGTGATTTCTTGGTCTCCTTTCACCTATCAAAGACAAGCTGTGTTTTAAACTGACCAAAATTAATCAGAAATAACAGTCGGAAGACAACAGGCTGTACTGACCTCTTTCTGTGTTTGTTTTTGTACAGCAGTATGAACTTCTTTACCATGAACAGTAGATTCAAGGGGTCCAGGTAAAGGACGTTTTTCAATCACTTTCTCAACTGTAGTATCTTCTTGTACAGTACCATCTTCCTCATACAGTCTTCCAGTTTTTTTCAAGATTTTTCCTTTCTGCCAAGGCATCAATTCAGGTTCTTCCTTTATCCTATTTGAAAAAAATAAAAATAAATTTTACTAATGATTTAACAAAATTTTCTTAATTGATCTATTGCATTTCCTAGAATGCATATTTCTATTTCAAAATCTGCATTACAATGGTATATCTAATGTCATATATATATGTAAAAATTTTACTCTTTTACTCTACTACAATTTTTCTCCACAAAGCCTTTTTATTTGATTTGAAACATGATTGACTTTTTATTGACTACTATTAAATCTAAAATAAATAAGTTAAATAAAAAACTTACAAGCTGTTCTCATAACTTTGTGCCATTCCTCGTGCAACAGATTTCTTTGTGATTTTTTCGCCAGGAATAGCAAATTGATGAGAAGCTTCTCTGATTCTATTTTCCTTAACGATTTGTCCCTCTTCCAACTGTCGAATAAATGTTGATTTAATTTTTAATAATAAATTATACAAAACAACATACATATGCAATGAAAGGTCAATTTTCAATAAAATGATATTGTATATCACTAATAATATTTCATTTTATTCCTTGATTTCAAATCTTCATTCCATTAAGCCTTTAAAATACAGAGAAAAAAAATTGTTTTATTAATTGATATATATATATATACTCTGCTAATTTGGATTATTATTGCAAAATATTTAATATTAATTAAGAATTAAAAAGAGCCCTTGGATTAAGTTCATAAGATTAAATTTAATAAAATAAGAAAAATTTGTGCTTTATTGTATTTTTACCAGGATATAAAACATAGTTGATATGTAATAAGAGGCTAAGAAAAATGAGTTGTATAAGGGTGTATCACGAAGCAATACAGTATGTTTTACATATTATATTAAGGAAATGAAAACTTTTATTTAAAAAAAAAAATTAAATAAGAAAAGATATGCCACTTTTTTCTAGAAACCAACAGATAAATGGATTGAGATTTTGACAATAAATTCCATTTAGTTAGAATGTATCTTTACTTCTGTGAAATATCCACAAAAATCATCAAGTATAGTAGAGAAGTTGGACATGGTTAAATATGAGAAAGAATAGTAAAAATTAACGACTTTTTCACCAATGTTCTAAATATCATCAATTGGTTTTTAATCGAGAGTATAAGTATATACAAACTTTATAACATTATTATCTTATTATAAAACCAATCAGAGATTGGGACTCAGGGTTAGACCTGTAATACATATGAATTTGTAGTACAATAAGCCTTGCAAAACACGAGGGTCCACTATATTTAAAAAAAAAACAAATAGGAAACAACAAATATTCGGGAAAACTAAAGCTATTATCAGTCATACACTTAAAACAAAATCCCAAATAAGAAAATATTTTAATATGCTAAGTTTCATGTGAATGAAATGTTGTGATAAGAGAAATAAGGCTCAAATTACTTAGAAATAAATCCAAATATTTGATTTTCTAGGAAGTTTTGTATTTTAATTACAATTAATTACTTGAATAGAATGCAAATTACTTGAAACAAAAAATGCAGAAAAATTGTCAAAATAAGAATACTAAGGTAAGTACCTCACGTATTTTAGAATAATATTCTTCACTCTTCTTATTTCTGACCCCTTGTGTCCATTCAGGTTCTGGTTCCTTAATATTCTGAGCAGTTCTCTGGCGGAGCAACTCAGGAGTTACTTCAGGATGAGTTGCTGCTCTCTCTTCAAATACTTTTTCCAACTCAGTCTCCTGTCTTTCAGCCTGATACTGAGCCAGCTCCACATCATACCAAGCTAATCCATAATATATATACATCAATTATAACTCATCAAAGAGAAAATATTGTTATATTGTCAGCCTATCATATTTTTATTCAATCAGACTACACAGACGTTCATTCACTATAGTAAAAAAATTACTCATTTTAGTTAATATATTTAAACAATTAATTTTGTTTCTATAAGAAAAAATAATATTTTCCGAAAAGGAAAATTTTCTAATGTTTATTCTTACTATTCCAATTACTTAGGAAGCAGCCTCCCAATTAAATTGTTCAAGAATGATATTACAACAGGGGTATTATTTAATTACACACAAATAATAACGAACTTATTGATTGGATAGCCAGAAGACCTTGAACTATTTCAATAGATTCTACCTGGACAATGGGCATACTCTAAACAATAGCTAAACATTGACAGGCCATGCTCTCTTATATTCTTTTCATCAGTCAGGCACATATATACAACAAATACATAACCACTGAACACAATAGTAAAGATGTAATAAACAAACAACATTGAAAATTAAAATCAACATTTCTCATAACTCTTTGGGCTTGAAAAAATGAATTAAGAAAGTACACAGGATCACACTAAATTTAATTTTGAGTAATATTTCATTTAGTCAAATTTGCAATTCTAATTTCTGTTCATTACTTCAAGGGTCTGATCCAGATAATTTAACTGAACTTATCTTCATGCTTTATTTTTAAGTTTCCTCACAATAAGGCAAAAAATGATAATAAACTTGTTGACATATTGTATCCAAAATACCAATGTCAACTGTATATTAAATAACTAAATGAAGTTCACCTTTTGCCTTATTGTTCAAGTGGATGGATAAAACAATGCTACATGAATGACCAATAAAATAAATTAGAGCAAGCAATGATTTTTCATGCAATTATGCTCAGTAAGTTTTGAAGCTAATTATAACTACAGGTTAAATGAAGATGAAGAAGAAAATCAGATCTAAATAATTTCTAAAAAATAATTCTCAGATCAGTTCCAAATATACATGGTGTGTTCTTAAAGTTTCAAGACTGGTCTCATAACCAAAAATTTACTAAATATTTTTGTATAAATAAGTTAAATTATTCAATATATGACCCTCGGGCATCAATACTTAGCTTCCAGTGTTTTTCCATTGTTCATAGGCTCCCTAGAACACACTGGAACTCTTTCCCTCCCCCAGAATGCTTTTAAGGGTCCTGTCAAAGCTGCTGCTGGAATCATGTCAAATCACTATCAGGTATTTCTTAATTTGGTGATACAAAATCAGTAACTGCTGCAGCCACCCTTCAGCCCTCGTCTAGTTCACAGCAAAATCTTTTTGTTTCCCTGAATCAAAGAGATCTGAAAGGAAATGTTTTCAGTGGTCCAAGCAGCTTCGACAGGACCCTTAAAAGTTTTCCATACGAAGAGTTCCATGGAGCCTATGAACAATGGAAAAAATACTGGAAGCGGGTTGTTGATACCTAAGGGTCATATATTGAAGACATTAAGTTTGCTGTACAAAAATTTTTAATATATTTTTGGTTATCAAGACCAGTCTTGAAACTTTATAAACACCATGTATTTCAAGAAAGAACTAAAAATACATTAAATTATAAATATTAATAAGCTATTTATTTTAATTATTGCCTAATTAAAGATAAAGTTCTGTAACTATGATTTAATGGACTCAAGTGACTTTAATGGATTTAATGGATTTAAGTGACCCATAATAGTATAACATAAATTTAGAATCTGACTTTCTTCGGCAAAACTGCAGTTAATAGGCAAATATATCTTCATTATGGCGTGCTGAATATTCTATTGAATCTCTGTACACTTTACATGCACTTCATGAAATTCCTTTAGCAAAACATCAATGCAAGATCTGTATATAAACAAGGATTTTGTGAAAACAATGGGAACTGGTACAACTGAAATAAAAAACAAAAAGGGATCGTGCAGTTTTGCTTAACAAAACGACACGTATATAAACACAGAGATGCTATTTTTACCTGAAACCAGTAACACTGATGAGACAAGCTGTTTTTGACTCCAGTCAAAATATTTTTTTCTTGCAGGGCCGAACCTCAGCACACCATTGATAAGCGTTGACAAGAAAAAAGGGAAAGGTGGAGGGTATGATGTTCTATTTTTCTATATGTTAATGTTTAATCATTGTTTAATGTTTTGTGTTATTATGTTACAATATAAACCAAAATTGACTTTTAATAGTTCCTTCACTCTTTATTAGAGAAAGTTCCCAATAAAAGGATTAGATGATTTTATGTAAAACAAGAAGCTTAAACGTTTATAAAAAAGGAATTATTTGTCAAATTACTATGATCCCAAAATTAAATTTATCCTAAGGGATCTAAATACTGAATTTATAAAGATACCATCACAAGTTGGCACAAAATAACTAATGTACAACAAATTTGAATCTTGGAGTTAAATTATCAATAAATGATACTGATTTACATGAGAGAAGAAGCTACTAAAAGACATTGATAAGTAGTATATGAGGAGTAATTAGTTGTAAGAACCAAAATGTATTAATGAGAAGAGTATTAGAAAAATTGTGTTATTGTTTTTAAAATAGCATTTATTTGTAATATTTAATAAATATAATGAACTTAAAAGCGAATAACAATGATGATATCCATGTCTACAATAATTATACTACCCTTTGATTTTTAATTTCAGGATATTTATCCTATTATTTTATATCACCTAATTTGAATAATTCAATTGTATTAGCAATCAACAGTTGTATAATTATATTTAAAACAATAGTGACAATTAAGGGTAGTATAATATACAAAAACTCTGGATAGTAGATATGTATTCAATACAGTCTGTAAACTCACGCCTGGGGGAGTTCTTTAGAACACCTCTGTAGTCATCGTCTCTAGGCTTTACAGTCAGAGTGGTTTCAACTCTAGTTTCTCCAGCAGCATTTCTGGCAACAACTTCAATTTTACCTTGATCATATTGCCTTGTTTTAGGGATGTCAAGATGCCACATTCCATCATAAGTCAGTCGGTATCGTGTACCCTGTTAATAAAAGTAAAAAAATTATTTGCTACTTATGTCATATTTCAATATATTTTTTAACAGTTTAACTAAATAGAATGGATAAAAAAAGGAACTAAAAGTATAACTTTCACAAAATGAGTCTGTATAATTATCCAAATTCAGTTATTCCTAAATGGACTACTTACATTTATAACAGTATTATTGTTAATGAGCCACATCACACGCGGGCGTGGATATCCAGTTACCCTGCAACAAAATCTAGCACATTCTCCCTCATTAACAATGGTAGCTTCTGGTTTTGAAACGAATACTGGTTTTTCTTTTTCTTTAGTCTCTTCTTCTTTCTCCTCAGCAACTCTGTAATAAGTTGATGGGTTTATATGTCTTCTTCCATATATTATTTTCATATATATATTCTATTTTGGGGACAATCGGAGAGACTGAACTCATCCAGCCCTCTCTAGAACAGTCTACTAATTTAAAACATAATTTATGATAAAACAAAACTTTGATATAACATTTATAATTATGAATTTTATTAATTTATGTATTCATGAACAGATCATAGAAAATAAATTATATCAAAACATTAAAAACACTTACACTTGCCAGGATGCCTCCATTTCTCTGATTTTCTCAATACTTTTCATTCCTTTAGGAAGTTGTGATTCATAAATAATTCCAGGCTTTCCAGTTGTTTTGATGATAGCTCTTGTTTCATCCTGGCCATAAAGATTAGTTGCTCTACAAAGGTATTCACCAGAATCTTCAGGGTAAACCCAACCGAAATTCATTGCCACATATCCAAAATCATAAATTGGTGTAAATCTGTTTTCTAAAAAGTAAATTCAATATGATGTTCAATGATATATTCTTCTCCATCATTAGTAAAAATTATAACTAAGAAAAAGTTATATGAGTAAAAAAAAACAACATAAAAAATACTTCTATA
>NW_027105190.1:812525-817956 GCF_000696795.3 Halyomorpha halys | reverse complement strand
TATATATTTTCTGAAACCAGCCAAGTCTATTTTCAATGTTTTAATTTGCAGTATTGGTACTAGATTTCATAAGACAAAAGCACATCTTCTAAAAACAGTTAAAAATTGGAAAATGGTTTGAGGATGCAATAACTCATATATACATTTCCTTTTAAAAACTAATATAAAAATTATTTAATGGTTTATTATTGATCTATTAGCATATATTAAAACTAACATCTATTAAAAGTAATGATGGAATTAAGTGAATATAGTATGCTGAAAACTGCTATTCAAATAATAAAGCTAATTATAACAGGTAAATTAAAATACTGTTTTATAACACTTTTTCAATTATTTAAGCAAACTAATTGAGGAAAATAAAGAAATCAATATTAACACATGTAGTACTTACTATGATGTAGGGGTTTTCCATTGTAAAACCATTCAACTTTCATATTTGGATCACCCACAGGAGCAAGTTGGCATTCAAATTTTGTTGCTTCCATTTCAACTAACTCAGTTTGGTCCTGGATTTGAGTAACAAACCTAAAAAAAAAAGGTGAATATCAATTATAATACACATGAGACCAAACTACATAAGAAATTGTAAATAAAAAAATTTACATTTTTACTTAAACATCATAATTACCTGGGGGGCTGTTTTCTTTCAGGTTCATAAAGATCATCCTCAGTCAGATGAACTTCAGAAGTATATTTTTTAATGGTTGCCTCCATCTGCATGAGTTGCTCTGATTTTTTCATTCCCTTTGGTACTTGATTTTGTAAGATGATACTTGGTACCTCTAAAATTCAAAAAAGATCTTCATTAATATAATACAATAATAAATAATAAAAAAAAATCATTTACTGTAATTCAAACAGCTTTTAAAGCATATCAAATGATTTTCTAACATAAGTAGACATTGTGGAAATAGGATGTGATGATGAACTATAAGTGATTAAAAAATATGATTTTTTGATCTAAGATCAGGTTCAATATAGAATTATAATAAATTATCTTTTATTAATAATGTTTGAACTAATGTTTTACTTTCGAAGTGTAAGTCATAATTTGCCTTAGATCAACTAATTATAATATCTTTAAATTTGTCAGAGAAAAAAAATTAAAAACAATAATATGTGTGAAATAAATTAAGTAATAAACTTTTAATAAAGAAAAGAAAGAACTCTTACTCTTGCAAGATATAGTTGCTTTGGTGAAATCCTCTCCATATGCATTAACAGCCCGACAGACATACTCTCCTGAATCCTCTGGATAAACATAAAGTATATCGAGAGACACAAATCCCATATCAAAGAGGGTTCTGTACCTGTGACCAGATGGCAATAATTTTCCATTCCTATACCATTCGATCCTCATAGTGGAGTCTGACTTGGGCTCTACACGGCACTCAAAGCGTACTGGTTCATTTTCTCCAACTGTTGCTGAACTTATCTGATATTTGAATAAAAAAATCAGAATTTAATCATCTCACAAACATATAAATTAACTTAGTACTACGAAATTTCCACCTTACCTGAGTGATAAATTTAGGAGGTTCTTTTGGTGTTGGGGACTCAGGTCCTGGTTCAGTTACATGTCCTTTTTCAAGTTCTTTAAGTTTTTCTCCTGTCATTCCATGCGGTAGTTGTGATTCCAAAATTACATCATGCTTAGCTGTAAAATTTGTTTTTGTTTTTTTTTTAAACTGTACTTATTCTTTTTATTATCTTATTTTATACATGTTACAATTGCTTAAATACTTACAGAATGTTATGTTAAAGACAAACATATTTCATATTAAATAAAAATTATTATAATGAGAAAAAATAAAATAAAAAAACTGATTTGTTTATAGGCAGAATGAAATAAAAAATATAATTTAATTAGAACTAAGGTTCATAGTGGAATATCATTGATTGATCATGGATAATATATAAAAGGAAGATGGACCAGATGCGGTCAGAATAACTCAAATAGAGAAATAAACTATTTATAAAAACTACCTGATTTATGGTTATTATTGAGTAATTCTTGGGTAACAAAAAAATCAGGTAATTTCGGGAAAAAAGGTAAGCTACTGTAACATTGGGGAGTTTGTTGATTCAAGTTAACGTTATTGTACCAATTAATTAATCATCATGTCATTTCATCAAAACAAAGATAAATATCTGATGACCTAAAATCAGGCTGGCTCTCAATGAATCTAAAAGAATCAATTCATCCCTCTAAGTGCCTCTCCAAGGAGATTGAAATAAGTTCTTTGCTCAAGATCTGTACACTTCTATTTACCCACCTATTGCCTTGAGGTCTTGACCTAAACATTAGAAGTGGATCCAGGGGGCAAAGGCCAAGAACCATCCCTTAAGGGGATTCCATGTCTAAGAAAAATTTAATAAATTATTAATTAATTAACAGTTTTAGGGGCTTCTTCTTAGGTATTAGGATTGCTCCTATAGTCACTTTTGACTTTCATAAACTGACATGAGCATACTCAGTAAAAGATCATTCTATTCAAAAGTGATTAGATCAAGACTATTTTGTACCTCTCAAACCTTCCAGCGGCCCCATCCTAACAAAGGGGGACCCCACAACACCATATCGCTCGGAGACCTGCAAGGTAAAGACCTGCTATTGCTACACATGCTACAATACATTGAGTTTATGTAATCATATGCTTTACATAGAATATCTACTTCAGTCCAAATATTTAAAAAATATATCACAAATAAATCATTGTCCAACTGGTTGACAAGAGTTGGTGATAATTGTCCAATGTGAACTTACCTTTATTTATTTGGAATTAGTTTAAGCATTGGTAGGTATTTCTCAGAGATAACGGTTATTTCCAAGTTAATGGCCAGGTAATTATTGTTGGGGTTATCAGCAGAACTGATTTATGATGATAAAACAATAAATAATGAAAAATAGTGACTCTTAATGAATGAAAATGAAGATAAAATAGCCAATAATAAAGAAGAATAAGGTGAAATGTCAAATAATGAAAATTTATATGACTAAAAGACAACAACTAATAAAAAAGAATACAAAGACAAGATAACAAATAATGATGAAGAAATAAATGCAATAAAAAAAATATTCAGGCAATAGGGAAATGATGAATTAGAAAATAATATTCCAACCAACAGGGAAATAATGAGACTATAAGCAAGGGGTGGATTTTTTTTCTAAGGTATTAGCCCTTTTGTTTTTAACATAATTTTGGATGCTATTCAGTTAGTCAAAGAAACTTGGCTATATATTCATCATGTGTGTCAAAAAGGTACAGTCCAAATTTAGTAACAGTGAAACTTTGAAGTAAAGCTGGATTTAAATAATTATTTTGATAGTTTATGATGTAATGATAGTTGACTGTGAATATTATATGAGAAGATTGGGGGGAGTGGCGGTCAGTGAACAACAGAAATAAGTAAAAACATACTTGTGCTAAAAAAAAACAAAAAAAAAACAAAAAAAAAAAAAAAAAAAAAAAAAAAAAAAAAAACACTGACTTCAACAATACATTTTATTTTTAACAAATAAAAATTGTAAGAATATCCTAACAGGATCTATACGTTAATAATAGAATGACCAAAAAAATTAAAATTAAAAAAAAAACTATTATCCACACCTTTACAGATAAGAGCTGCTCTTGTAGTGGCAGTTCCCCATCGGTTAGTTGCTCTGCAAAGATATTCACCAGAATCTCTAGCATATATGTAATCCATATCTAGGACAATGTAGCCAAAGTCATTTATCATATGGACCCTTGATCCAGTAGCAAATGGCCGACCATTGAAGAACCAATCAATTCTCATTGTTGGGTCACCAACAGGCTCTACTCTGCATTCAAAATGAGCCTTACCTCCTTCAGTTATTTCAATATCCTAAAAAGTAATACTTCTTTATTAAAAAAAACAATTAAATATGTAACCCATGAAGGGTTAGAGTTACAGTACTTTGTAAGGAAGTACTGCTACTAGACTAATGGTTATGCAAGGAGGTGATTTGGTTAGAATCATGCTCGACTGCTAGACTTTTACCCAATTAAGGGTACCAACTAAATGAGGCTGGATGGACCCCAGAGAGCTTCCTAAGCCACAGGGCTTACTCACGGCTACAGTGAAACAGAAAATAATTATCTGGCACAACAGTATTTGAACCTGGGTCCTTGGAGATAGTAGCGCAGTGCCTTACCACACAGCTACCCACTCCCACAAACATTTCTTTATAACGGAAATAAATCCTTAAAAGATAAATTATATGTATAATTTATAAAGATGTTATATAAGTAATGAATATAAATTATACAAACCTCAATTTCAACAATAAACTTTGGAGGATTTGGTCTTTCTTCCTGTTCTAACAATTCTTCTTTTTTATGAAGCTCCTCTTCTAGCTTCTGGATGCTTTCAGTTCCCGAACTAAATGTGTTAGGGAGCTGGGGTTCCATGATAATACTTTGTCTACCCCTAACATCGAGTTTACATGACACTATTGCTTCACCATGCTTGTTTGTTGCCTAAAAAGAAATAATAGTAGGTTACCTTTAAAAAAAAAGTTTGAATTTTTATCTCAAACTCAAATATGAGTTTTACAAAATAATCATAATTTTGATTTTGATAAAGTAGAAATTTCTAATAGAACAACAGATAATACAAGCAGAAAACATATAAAATCAACATTCATAACTAAAAATATTAAAAATGTAGTAAATTTCACATCAGACATAAAAGGAATAGGACAACACTAGGTTGACAGAATTAAAAAAAATGAATATATAACAATAATCAATGTAGCCAAAAAAAAGGGGGGAGGAATTATACTCAACCTTCTCAAATAAATAAAAGTTAAACTGTCTAATCACAGTGACAAATATATGGACATATAGAAAAGATAAAATTAGAGAAGGAAATGATAAATTTAAAAATTACGTTTTGTTAAATACTATGGTGTAACTTTGGTTTCAGGAAGAATGAATGCCATTTTTTAAAATCAAGACAAACACCCAAAAGGGATGATACAAGTGAAAAAAGAATCTTGAATTTTATTTATATATGAATTTCTCTCAAGATAATAAAAATCAGTTGAACAATAGTATAAGAATTTTTAAATATTAATATTATACTCAATTATTAAAATATGTTATTTCCAGAGAACATACATTTTATCAATAGAAATACAGTAAACTTTCTCTAATCCAATACATGCCACTCTAATACCTCCAGTATTCCAACGTACATGTTGAAAAATATTCGGAGGCTTAGGAGAGAGGACTCTTCTTTGATAAAATTTTAATGCATCAATATATTCAAGATAACGCAATAAGAGCTGTATTTAAAACAAAAACAAAAAATATATAATGAATGATTATTTTAAACTTTAAATTTCCTCATTGAGGATTCAATTCCTGATCCCATAGTTGATGGACTATGAAGAGTCTACTAT
>NW_027105190.1:783701-812475 GCF_000696795.3 Halyomorpha halys | reverse complement strand
TTCAATTATTGAAGGTTAATTTTATTGATTTTTTTTTCATTGAAAGTGAACTTAAGATGCATTTTAATTTGTCTTTATATCTTTTTTTTTTTGTATGATTAATTGTATTTTTACCTTGAGCCTTGGATCATCTGTTGGAAATAAATATAATTAATTATTAATAAATAATTATATTGAACATACCTTACAAGTGTACAAGCCAGAATCCCTTGTATCAATTTGAGCTATTTCAAGAATAACAAATCCGAAATCATTAATGGTTTTAAACCTAGAACCAGCGGTAAGAGGTTTTCCATTGTGGAACCACTCAACTCTAAGAGATGGGTCATTCAAAGGAATGAGGCGACATTCAAAATGTGCAACTGAATACTCAACAAGAGTTTGATCATTTGGGCTGGTAATGAACTCAGGCGGTTTTCCAACATCATCTTCAGGAATTGGTCCAGCTGTAGTAGCACCAAGTCCTTCTAGCTCAGCAATTTTTTCTATAGTTCCCTCCATGCCTTTTGGAAGTTGGGACTCTATGATTATTGAACGCTTGCCTACAAAAATAATAATACAAATAAGGATTATATATTTTATCAATTAAATTTTTATATTATTTTTTTACATGAAAAAACAATGTAAAGTTATTTCCGAAAATCTATCATACTGGTAAGAAGTAGGATGAGTTTGGGTGTGTTTTTTTCAGTAAAATAATCTCATATTGTAAAATTAATAAGATAAATCATACCTTCAACTTTCATTGTTGAGGTTGTGACAGCCTGTCCCCATTGGTTTGTTGCACGGCATGAGTATTCACCAGAATCTTCTGGATAAACTGGAGAAATTTCTAAGATGACAAATCCAAAATCATGGAATGTTCTGAACCGTGAACCAGTTCTTAATGGCTTGTTATTCCAGAACCATTCAACCTGAAAATTTAATGAACAAATATTAATAACTAAAATTATTCATCAATATTACATTTTTCAGTAGATACAAAGATACTCATTACAACAAAATAAGAAAATTATAAAGTTATGATTAATTGTATTTTTACCTTGAGCCTTGGATCATCTGTTGGAATCAATCTAGCTTCAAAATGTGCACTTTCACCCTCACGAAGGCTGTCTATGTTAGATAAAGGTACGGTAAAGACAGGGACTTGTTTCTTATCTTCAGTAACTTGTTCTTTTTTAGTTCTGATCATAGCATCTTCCAAGTCCTGAATTTTCTCAAGACCACCTTCCATACCCTTTAAATCGAGAAAGAACATTACTTAGTTTAAGTAACACTAAACTTAATTTTATTGAAATTATGACATTTATGACAGTAGCACTAAACTTAATTTTATTGAAATTATGAAAATGATTTATAATTAATATTTCAGATTATTACAGGAATGGAGACCTACTTCTGGCAGTTGTGATTCAAGGATAAGACCTGCTTTTGATGAACATTTTAGTATAGCCTTAGTCGAATCAGAACCAACAAGATTGGTTGCTCTTGCTTCGTATTCTCCTGAGTTTTCTGCATAGCAGTATAGAATATCTAAAATGACTATTCCAAAATCATGGAATGTTCTGTAGCGATGACCATGAGGAAGTTTCTTTCCATTATAATACCATTCAACCTAAAAATTACCCTTTTATTATTTATCAAAATTATAACTGAATATGAATTTTTAAAAAAAATATAATTTGTTTTTTGATGAATTTAATTGACAATGAGATTAAAAAAAAAAAAATCAAAATTTAAGGAATATTTCTACAATACAAATCAAATTCACATCATTAAAATACCCTACCACCTCACCTTAAGATTAGGATCATTAACTGGGACAAGGCGGGCCTCAAAATGAGCACTTTGCCCCTCTTTCAGGGTCGTCACATCAGTGATTTGGGTAATGAATCTAGGTGGCTCATTTATGGGAGTTGTTGGTGTCTGGGCACCAGGAGCTGCGGCTGATTCGAGCTCTCTAATCTTAGCGAGGGACTCAGGTTGAAGAGACTCCAAGTAGACACCTCCCTTTCCAACACATGTGATGTGTGCCCTTGTAAAATCTTCACCATACCTGTTATTTGAAAATAAATTGTTATTCACCATAGTACCGTACAATTATACACAAACAAATAAATGGAATGCAAATAAATATGAAAATAATTACATTTTTATAAATAATAAATGTGGGAAAAATAATGAATGAAAACATAATGTCAGATACTTCTTATAAACTAAGCTTACAGTTAGTATAAAAATAAAATTAGTAATGATTGTATTTTAAATCTAATTGACATTAATAAAACATAAATTAATCAGTCCATGACATATCTTTCATTATGATTAACTGTCAGATGCATTTCTAAATTTTTTATTAAGATACCTAATCTTCTTTTGTTAAAAATATTTTTTAAATTATAAAATTATCTTGATACATCATTAAAAAAGTTGAAGTTAATGACAGAGAGATTAACAGAATCATTTCAATTTTATATTTTGTTAATATTTTCCAGAATACAAAGTCCTAAATATTTTGATAAAAATATATGTATATTTATTTCTGTTTTTCAAAGTTTCTCCTATTTATGACTTTATATTGATTTAAAAATTAGAAACTTTCATTTAACAATAATTTTGTTTTCTGATATATATATTTGTAGGGGGTATGGTTGAAAAATGACTAAGATATTTGTTAATGAAGGTAAGATTATTTCTTCGAATTGTACAATTCATTATTTCATAGGGGTACACAATTTCTACACTCAGGGTATTATATCCATCTTTTTCAAATTGAAGATTTCAATCCAAGATTACAACTTAAGAGAAATGCAATCACATAGGGAGTTTGATATAATAAGAAATACTACTGCTTCTAAAGAAAGGAATCAGAAAACTAAAACCCATATTCTAAAAATTCAATTATTGAAGGTTAATTTTATTGATTTTTTTTTCATTGAAAGTGAACTTAAGATGCATTTTAATTTGTCTTTATATCTTTTTTTTTTGTAATATATTGAAATCATTCAAATATGTGTTTAATGTTAAATATAAAAATAAAATATTTGATCAGCTGTTCAAAAATGGATGAAAACAAAGCATGTAATTGCATAAAAATCTGAGCCAAGGTAATATAATATTTATTGTAGAAGTGATATGTTAGTGCTGTGCCGAGTATGTTATACAGGTTCATTCCAAAAAATCTTAATGATAATTCCTTATAACTAATAAAATAATTATTATTATAAATAACACATAAAAAGCA
Organism: Halyomorpha halys; assembly: GCF_000696795.3. Taxonomy (NCBI): domain Eukaryota; kingdom Metazoa; phylum Arthropoda; class Insecta; order Hemiptera; family Pentatomidae; genus Halyomorpha; species Halyomorpha halys. Next base: position 809,231 of record NW_027105190.1, on the reverse strand, counting down.
AACAGAATAGATAAAAATATAAATAAATACTAACTTGTTCTTTGCCCTACAAACGTATTCTCCGGTGTCATGAGACTGAGTATAAGCTATGTCCATGAGAACGAAACCAAAGTCAGAAACTTGTTTGATCCTAGTGGAGTGCCTAATTGGATGTCCATTGTGGAACCATTCCACTTTCATGTTTGGATCTCCAACCGGGATTAATGTACACTCAAAGTGAGCAGAATCCCCATCTTTAAGTCCATCAATGCTCTGTAATAATAAAATAAAACATCAATTTAACTAAGATATTAATCCCTATAACATAAGAAAGTAGTAAAAAATTTATCATTAAAAATTTAGTATAAGATATAATTTAGAAATATATATGAATAAGAAACAATACATTACCTTAATATGAGTAGTAAACTGAGGCTTTTGCCCTTTAGTGACATCTATACACTCTAAAGTGACTGATATTTCATCCTTGCCCCATTTGTTTGTTGCTCTACAGGTGTAAGTTCCTGAATCTTCAATTTTAGTTCCCAAAATCTCAAGGACAACCATTCCAAACGCATGTACTGTTCTGATTCGATGACCTGTTTGGAAGTATTGAATTATAGTATATAAACTTAGGAATCACATTAATTTTAATAAATGAACTGAATATGAAATTAATTTCACGATTTACTTACTGGCTTCTATTGATTTTCCGTTGTAGAACCATTCTACAACCATGCTTTGGTCACCAACAGGGACCAATGAAGCTTCAAAATGAGCAATTTCACCTTCGCTCAAATTCTTAATATCTTGGAACTGTAAAAAAAAAATATATATAAGTTAATAATATGCACTTATTAAAGCTATATATTTAAAATCAAAATTTCTATTATTGAAGAAAATCATTAATTTATGCAGAACCAATAAAAAATTATTAATACGGTAGAATCCTAATAATTAATATTGTCAAGGCTGCGATGAGGGTTAAATATAAATTATTTAGATGTTATTATTCAAATTATCGAGATTGGATAAAATCAGGTGCAAAAAAAAATAAAAAATTCTAATGGGAAAAATGATCCTCTGAACATATCAAATGGAAATTATATATAAAAAAAAATATAGACTAATATATAAAAATTTTTAGACTATATTTGTATAAATGACAAAATATCAAAATGGACATTGATAAAAATGACAAATATGAGAATACAATAGTATATGAATATGGGATAATATCCTAAAACGTACAAGTACAAAATATAGAATTGTTTTTATTCTAATTAGAAATTTTCTTCATCTCAACAATTTAAAAAAGGAAATTACAAATTTAAAACTTCTTGTTGATCAATTTATGAGTAAATTTTAGGTTAAATCTCATAATTTATAACTTAACATATCAACAATAGTCTGAGAAAAACTCAATTGTCTATTTCACTAAATTTAACAGGAGCCTCTACAAGGAAATAGGAAAAATTGCAAATTACGTAATATCTTTCAAATAGATCTACAGGTGTGCATTGTTGCGAATCCTATACCAAACAGACTTATGACTTTTCTGGTCTTACAAGGTTTTCTAGTTACTGTCGATATCTTATATTACTAAAACAGCTCAATAATACCAACTGCCACCAAACTACAATAAAGAAAACTGTTCATGGTTAAAACCCACCACCATGTTTCAAATAATTTAAATACCTGATTCAAAAATCTTGGTGGTTCAGCAATTAATGTCTGTAAAACAATATACATGATATATTTAATGGATACTTAATAGAGGCAAGTTTTTATTTATGATTTCAAGTACTAAATTTTAATGTTATGAAGTATAAAACGATAAATTTATAAAAACCAATCAGTCACCTTGGAGGTAAATGAAGGTGGTTGTCCTTCATCCGGTGTAACTGCTTTATCTTCTTCTCTTCGTAGCGATTCTTCCAATTCCTGGATCTTTCCGAGGCCTTCCTACAATTAAAAACCAAAAATTATAAAGGCCATCGAATAAAACGTGTTTAGTGATGCTAAAAATTAAAAATGATTTACTTACTTGTCCTTTAGGATGCTGTGTTTTTTCTATAAGCCCAGCTTTACTAGTGCAATAAATTGTAGTTGATGTGAAAGCTTCTCCACTTCTGTTCCAGGCTTTGCAAGTGTAAATTCCTTGATCTCTCTCATAAACTTCAGTTAAATCAAGAGTTACAAACCCAAATTCGCTAGTCATTTTAAATCTTGAACCTGTTAAATCAAATACATTATAAATACTTACAAATGATCAACCAACTGGTAAATATTGATGTCACAATAATAAAAAGAAGTCAATTTGAAATATATTACTATATTAACCAAAATAGTAATAATAAATAATATAAAATTAAATAGAAGATAATCTTTTGCCACAATTGCAGAAAAGATTAGGATTAGTGAATAAAAGATATAAGTAGCTAATTAATTCTTTACCATGCGCAAGGCTCTTTCCATTGAAGAACCATTCTATCCTCAAATGAGGGTCATCCTTTGGTTCAACCGTAGCCTCCAAGTGAAGAGGTTGTGCTTCACCCAATTTGAATTCTGGCTGGAGTGGTTTGGTCCAAACAGGCTTAGGCCATTCTTTCTCTGGACCTAATCAAATAAAAACAATAAGCAATAAACAAAATAAACTTTAAAAATAAAGATATTTGAATTAAAACTGGGCAAATTGAGGGTGCTCACAGTATTAATTTGTTTTATTGTTGTAATTCATTTTACAACCTTAAGATTACCTACATAGTATTGTATGTAAAGATGAAAATATTTAATCAATTGATTAATTTATTATAGTAAGATTGTAAAATGTTTTCCTTGATATCTAACCATAACTAAAAACTTCTGAGATCATTGCTTTACAGAAAAAAAAAAAATTAAAATTGGAATAACTATAATCGCTAACCAGACCAAAACTGGATAACATCACAAAAATACCAATCATATCAAAATAGATGACATTTAAAATCCATAACGTTACTCACAATGGATGCTATACCCCGATGAATAGATAATTGATAAATATGAAAAAAATGCTAAGCCTAGTTAATATCGTTAATATCTAGTTAATGAATGTATACTAGTGAAAGATAACATTTATTATTATATTGAGATTCCAACTAGTAAGAATATAAAAAATAATGAAGCTGAACAATCAACAATGAAATAATTTGATTACTAAACACCCTAAAAAAATTTTAATCTACTTTTATAAAGAATTTGATATATTTTCATTTAAAAATTTACATTCTTTTATTTATTCTTTATATTGAATTTGAAATTATGAAAGTTTGTTCTTATGAAATTTTTTCCTTGGTAAAGTTATTGTTCCTAAATTATGTTTGTTTACATTCTGATTCATAAATGGAAACCATTTATATTGAACATCGAAAACCATATGTATAGTTCTGTGCAGAACCAAAATAGCAATAGTGGACATTGGTTAAATAAAAATATTTCCAACTTCCATGTTTTATTATTGTTTTCCTTATTATTAGTTTAAAAATTCAATGAATAAATTATCTGTTAACAAAAAAAAATTCCTTGTAAAATATAACACATTTAACTGCATGGTGCAAATACAACTCATTTCCTAAAGAGTACTTATAAACAGGGAGGGAAAAATATATAAACAATAAAATCAATATTATTTAAAAATGGTAGTGATTATCTTGGCATATTGATTTAACAATCAACTAAATAAAACTAACGTTCACTTAAGGTGCAATAATGTTGTTACTTATTTTCAAAACTCTTAACTACAGTGTAAAACATATGTAGTTGAGAGGTTTTGGAATTATTGCTATGATACACCGTACCATCAATTATTGACAATAAAAATGCTTTACTACTGCTTTCTTCAATTATCATTTTTTTTTTTTTATGTATAGCCAATACCTGTCCATTTCTGATGCATGGGGAAGAAGGGGAGAGGTATGAAAGGAAGGTTTATCCTATAGGTAACCAACCTATTATAACCAGAGTGGGAAGATTGAGTTTTCATTCCGTTGGACTGCCTAGGGTGGAATTGAATTGTAAAATTGAGGTTGCTGAGGAGACACCTTAACAAACTCAGAAACAATAAAATGTCCTACAGCTATCCATAAACGTTCGCTCAAATAAATAAGTAATAATTAGATGTTTTCATTACTTAGTTCTGCCCAATCTTCTCCCACCTCTATCCCCAGCATAATCCCTAGTCCTGTCTAAATTAAACATTAGAATGGTTAATAGCAAGAAGGTGACAAGCCAAAATTTCAAAGTCGGATAAGATTTTATGCAAAGTGATTCTTTGTATGTCTACAGAGCTATTTATAGTGTTAGTTTATCTAACTTAATTAACTTCAATATATTCACCTATAATATTATGCAATTTAAACCATACAAAAAATTAAACTGTAGAATTGCATGCAACTGCTCCATAGAAAAATTTATACCATGTTCTTGTCCTAAGCCCTTCAATTCAAAAATGTCTATATTTTGTTTTTAGATATTTACCAAAACTTAAGAAAATCATTCCAATAAACTTGCCATATTGGACATAAGCATCTGTACAATTCACTAACTTGAATCAAATTTGATACTTATGCATTTTTAATTAAATGAATACCCAATTTAATTATTACAAAAAAAAAAATTACACTTCACCTAGAACTAAGTAATTAGGATTCAAAGGTTTTCTGTAAATGTAACTATTATCTTTGTACGAGTACTAATTAAGATTTTGATTCCTCACTGCTCAAGGTTCGGAAGCTTTGTATTCAAACAAGAATAAAAAAAAAAAATTATCCTCAGAATCGAATATTTTCTCTCACATTTTACGTTGTAGACATCAAGCAACACATTTGTAATTAGTGTGAAATGGATGAACCTATTTCATCAGATTCTGCCACCTACTTTAGATGAAAGTAGAGGATTAGTGTTTACATGGTCTGATATAAATTTCAGCTTCATCCATCCACTACTGTTGCTTATACATGCTCACAGCAATATTTCAAAAATTATTTCTCTAAAATTTGAGAAAAGTTGGGAATTCGTAAGATGTGCTATAGTACAGATTTTATGAAATACTTTCACTTACTCATGGAAAAAACTAATGTACTAAACACAACTTGTTTTAATAACAGCTTGACCCGCAGATTTTATTCTAAAACAACAAATCATTAACTTTGAAATATAAGTAATTATGTATACAGAAAAATATACAGAAAAACTATAATTTTCAGAAAAAGAAAGTTTAAAAAAAAATAGATAAATAAGGCAGTAAAAAAAAAAAAAAGAAATGAACCTATACAAGCTACATATATATACTAAGCTATACCCATTTACATGACTGACTATTTTTAAGTTTAGCTCCGAAGATAATTTAATTATCTTTTAGATGGGTATCTTGAATGTTCTAGGATTCTAGAATCTGTATGCAATGATTTGTAGAAAACTACACATCAAAAATCTGATGTGATTACAATACTTTCCTTAACAAGCAACAGTAAGGAAAGTAAAAATAAACTAAATAAAAGTAAACAATAAATCGTACATTCACTAGTATCACTTACTCATACTTAAAAACTTTAAATATCTATTTGAAATAATTTTTCTTTTTTAATATTATAGGGAGGTAGTGCCATTCCACCTGGCTCAGAGGCAATGGGTTGATACCCCATTTTTCTTTAACCAACATTATCACCAAAACCCAACAAGATTTAGTTTGATTAAATTTACCAAAAGGGTCCAGAAATCACTAAAAAGACCTCACTTTTAAACAATGCTCACCATTAGGGTTATACTTTTTTGTGAAAATGTTCTAGCAATTTTGTCCCGATAACTTATTCTATTTAAAACAAATTATATACTACTGTTGAAATCATTCAAATATTCTCTATTCCTCCATATTAGTCACATTAATACTAATTTTATTCAAACAGAAACTAAAATTCAATTCTTATGCCCTATAATTATAAAATTTAATACACGAATAAATAAAAAACATTTATTTCCCCAATACAACTAACCAGAAAGTTGACGTTGGTACTTGGATGCAAATGATTCATCAACTTCTTTCACTTTTTCCAGCCCAGCTTGGCCAGTTGGATGTTGAGTTTGAAGATAAATGTCAGTTTTGCTAGTACACTTAAGTGTGCCAGAAGTAGAGGCTTGGCCTTTGCTGTTAGTTGCCTTAACAGTGTAGACTCCAGAATCTTCAGCATAACATGAATTTATATCAAGGGTCACAAAACCAAAATCATGGTTTCCCTTGAATCTGGAACCAGTTGGAAGTGGTTTTCCATTAGCGAAGAATTCTAAAAAATTTCAAAAAACAATCAATTTCTGTTTGAAGAAACCATTTTCTTTTTTCCTTCCAATTTTCTTATTCTTCCTCACCTATTTGAAGAGTTGGATCCTTAGCAGGCTCAACACGACATTCAAAGTGAGAATTTTCTCCTTCGGTACAAACAACATTGTTAAGATGTGAAATGAAAACAGGTCCTTCAAATACAGGCTCTGGTGCCTCAGGTCTACCTTCTTTAGGACCTTCAAGAGCATCAATTAATGGTAAAGCTTCAGGTCTTAACGAATTTGCCAGGAGCCAATGGCGATCTGTAAAAATATTAAATTTATTAAAACAAAAAATTTAATCTTATAAAAAAAATTACACGCATAAAAAATGTAGTTAAGCAGAAAAAACTATTAATGGAGAATATAAAATGCTCATAATTGAAAGAAATACAAGGAACAGATGAAAGATTATTATGATATGAAGATAGTTGACCATAGATATACAAGAGGAGAAGATGGTTGAGGGAGGGAAGGGGGGGGTGTGGTCAGCAGAAAAACTCAAAGAAACAAACAAATTATTTATTTGTGCCTATTTATTTTAATTCAAATAATTTGTTTGTTTATTTGTGTATTTTCTGCTGACCGTACCTCCTCCCCCCCCCCCAACAATCTTCTCCTCTCTGAAAGATCATTACAGTTTGAAAGCTTTACTAATTAAAAACCAAAATATGTGATGTGTCCACTCGCACCACTTTGAATACCACCTTCTGGTATCTATACTCATATTGATATGATAAGGATTTTATTTTTATCTAATGATTTTTTTTATCTTATATTACCCAGGTGGGTGGTAAGGAAAGTAAAAAAAAAATATTAACAACAAATTTACAATAAATAATATTTAATAATCATGAAGGGTCAACACAATTATTATTTGTCTTACAAAAAAACAATAATATCAGCCACGTTTTCAATTAGTTATATACTAATAAATCCTTAAACATGAGAATACGGAATTTACATAATTAGTATTATTGGAATGTTTTAATATTAATTATAAAACTATAAAAAAAATAGAATAACAATAAGTGAAAAAATCATCACACCTTCTATTTTGATCGTACAAGTTGACACTGCTTCTCCAAGCATATTAATGGCCCTGCAAGTATATATACCAGAATCATCAGGTCTCACTCCATTTACAGAAAGAGTAACAAGACCAAAATCAAACGTTGTCCTAATTCTAGTACCTGAATAAAAAAAACAAAAACATTATATATAGTTTCAAATTATCATACTGCTGTATCAAAAAATAGAAGTCTGTTTTTTGTTTATAACTACTAACCGACTAAAACTACGGAATGAATCTTTACTAAATTATAACTACAATATTTTCATGGTTCATGGAAGGTTTAGATATAATAAATCCACCGATATAAACAACTTATATAAAGGTGAAGAGTCTATTTGTTTGAATAGTAAATATGGAAGTTGATATTGAAAAATATTAATTAGTACAATTTCAAACTGTAGGAGCAGGTTCATTATTATGAATTCATTAGGTTAATTAGTCAAATTACAGCAGCTTTTGGGAGACAAAACTTGAAAAAGACCTTATTCAGATATCCTTAAAACTTATTTTTTATTCCTTAATTTTCAGAAATTCAATAAAAATAATATCAGTTCAAATAAAAGTTCCTTATTAATGGGACCGGGCGAAACTACGAAAATAAACAATGTTACTCTTTTAAAATATCTAATAGCACTAAGATAATCTGATGTTGGATTGGAGCATTAAAATGAATTAACAAATTATGTCAAACAATATAAACACTTCAAGGGTACAGGAGAAAAACAATCAGAGTTACGTTTTAAAATTTTTATTTGATTCAATAAAATAGGGTAAGCTACTAGTATCTCTTCCACAGTATCGCATATAATTTTTTTTTCAATATCAAGGATTATGATCATTTTATCGAATGAATGAATAGTTGGTTAGAAAGCTTTTGTTAAAACTCTAACAGATGGTACCTATAGCTCAAATTTGAAAAAAAAAAAAAGATTGATATATTTTATTTATTTATTTAATTATTGATATTTTTTCCCTTAGACTCTTTAATGAAATATTACTAAATAATACATTTATTTCTTAATATTCTATCAAGAAAATATTTAACAAAATAAAACTAACCAGTTGTAAGAGATTTTCCATTCTTATACCATTCTATCCTAAGGTTAGGATCATTTCTAGGCTCTACTTGAGCTTCAATATATACATGAGATCCTTCAGTAAGGTTCTCCTGGTTGGTAAGATGTCTTGTAAATATAGGTGGCATATTAGCAACTGGTTCCTCAGGTCTTTCTGGTTTCGCACCAAGAGCAGCTTCCTTGTCTTTGATCTTCTGCCATGCCTCTGGTTGAATAGGCTCACCAGAAATAGCTGATCTTGCTATAAAATTCAATAAAAATTATAATAATACCTTAAGATTCTTCCAGTCAAAGGATTATTAAAAATAAAAATTATAATATTATCTCATAAAACCTCAGGCACTATTTCTGAGATATACAACAATATATAAAAATGTACTAACGTTTCACTTTCAAAGTAGTTGATGAAACAGCTTCTCCAGCAGCATTGACAGCTTTGCACATATATAAACCTGAATCTTCTGGTACAGTAGACATGATATCAAGGGTTACAAAGCCAAAATCATGTGTTACATGAAATCGAGAGCCTAGAAAAATATTAAAATTTTAATCCCTGCTCAACAGAAAATGAGGAGGAAAAAAGTAACTATTATCAATTGTTATACTAAAATACAAAAAAATAAAATACTTTTCTTTAAAAATTTCATGGAAAAAAAAAACTGATGAATACAATTAGACATTTGGCCAAATTAGAGAAGAAAAATAAAATTAAATATTCACACATAAACTAAAATGAATAGATATTGCAAATTAATTAAATATTAACTATTGGCTGAGTGGATTATTTAATTATTTTGTTTATTAAAATAATGGTTTTGCCAACTTCTAGCTCTTATAGTCAATATATTTTCTATGGGGAAAACTCAACAATATCTATTGGATATTCCCAATGATAGCTTTGTTTGTGAACCTAGTAATATATTTTTTCCATTATTCATGGACAGAAATATATTATTTAACATAGCTTTACTTTAAAAAAAAAACAATCTCCATGTGATGTGGAAATTTAAATTACAATATTACAATTTACATTTTAGCACAATTTATATTGCGGATATAATCTTATACTTATACAATCTAAATTACATTAAACAAACTTACCCATTTTGAGTTCTGTGCCATTGACATACCAATGGTACCTCATAGTTGGGTCACCAATTGGTACAACTCTGGCTTCAAAGTGAGCTGTCTGTCCTTCCCAGAGCTCTGAAGGTCCAGTCAAAACTTGTGTAAAGATTGGTTTTTCAAATGTAGGTTCAACATCCTCAGGCTTCAATGGACCACGTCCTTCTTCAAGTTGTCTAATTTTTCTCATGCCTTCAGGGTGTTGAGTGTCTATTTGTATAGACGCTTTGGCTATAACAATCAAGGATAATTAACAATTATAATTATATAATGAACCACTAAAGTAATAAATTAATTATAATAAGTCTCACATTTAATCTTCATGGAAGCAGTTGTGACAGCCTCACCAAGAGCATTCGATGCCCTACACATGTAAACACCTTCATCTTCTTCCCGAACATGTGTCATATCCATAGATACATATCCAAAATCATGTGTTTTTGTGATACGTGAACCTAGATAAATAAACCATAATTTTTATAGCAATAAACAAATTACCACTATATAATTAAAAGTATCTATCTATTCAAATGCATATCAATAATATATACTTTAGTTGTGTAAAACACATAGGCAATCACTTAAAAAGAGATTATTCCATTTTGTTAGAATAAAAAAGTTAACAGAAATAATCAAGATATGTGTATGTCACACATGAAATGATATTCGATTACAAAAAATGTAAAAAAAATTGTATTATAAAAGAAAAATAAAGAAAATGTAACAGAAATATTTCCAAAATCATAAAAATTAAAAAGATACGGCAACTTACTGTCCTCAAGTATTTTTTCATTTCTAAACCATTCGACCTTAAGCGTCGGATCCCCGACGGGGATGAGGCGACATTCAAAATGTGCCGTCTGCCCCTCTGCTATAGTATCAATGTTTTGTAATGGTTGAGTAAACACAGGTCGCTGTCTAGTGACTGGCTCGACTGCTTCAGGTCTCTTCGGAGCCTCCCTTTCTAATTCTCGTATCTTTTCTAATCCTTCAGGCCGCTGTGAATCGAGTATTATACTTCCTCGCTCTAAAAATAATCAATCATAAATATAGTGCTGTTTTCTTTTAATTCATTTAAAAGTTAAGCATTCTCTAAAAAGGAAAATACCACCATTGCCTTATAACGAGTAAAATATGATACTGTTATTAATCACAGTATAATATTTTACTCGCTTATATAGTAATATGAACGGCTACTTATACAGTAATATGAACCAATTCATTATCTTATGTACTAGTGCATTTACAAAAAGATATTATAATATAAACTTATCATTTGGATACTTGAAAAATAGAAAATTCCATCATACTAACCAACAACTTTTAGTGATATTGATGAAACAGCGGATCCCAGTTTATTAATTGCTTTGACAGTGTATTCACCAGCATCTGCAGCAAGGCAATGTCCAATATCAAGGGCAAAATAGCCAAAATCAAAAGTGATATGGAACCTCGAAGCAGACCCAAGCGGCTTGCCATTGTGGTAAACTTCAACACGGAGATTGGGATCGTGTAATGGTTCAATTTGAGCTTCAAAATGAGCAGTACCTCCTTCTGCAATTTCTGTGGTACCCTGAAAAGTTCCATTATGAATGTAATAAATCAATATAACAACAATAATAATAATAATGAAAAAATAAATAAATAAAACCTATAAAAGTTAATTAGGACATTATGGATTACTACTAACTTATGTATAACAAACATCTTAGTCTATTTCTACCAAAGGTTAGAAATAATATGGTTTTGATGTTTTCTTCTATTCTTTTGCATTAAAATAGATGTTTGGAAAATTTGAAAATTATTGCCCAACAGGAGCCCTTTTTTTTGGATATAATATATTTCATATAATTGCATTATATTTGCATCTAAAGCTCTGGTTAAGTAAGGGTTCAGATATAGAAAGACATGTTCCATGAAAATAATTCCTAATTTTAACATGATTCCAAGAATACTATAACTAAAAATAACCAGAAAAAAAAGTTTATTTTTCATATTCCTAGGGATATTTTTAAAAAAAAAAAAGTTACTTAAGCAACCATCGTACTATCTTTTACATTTTATATGCTAGTTATAAACTCTAGACATTAATTTACAAAAGTTACTAAATAGAAAATCTCAAAACAATTTACAACAAAAAAAAAGTAAACATTCTTGATGCCTAAATGCATCCTGAAAAGAAATGGGTAAGATCTATTTTCTAAGGTACTTTTATTTTATTTATTTTTAATATTATTTACAGAAAGTTATATAACACCTGAAATACGTACTCTTAGTTGCGTAATAAATCTAGGAGGATTTGGTAGTGGTTCCTCTAATTCAAGTTTCGTAGGATGACCTTGAGCCTCCAGCTCACGAATCTTTTCTAAGCCTTCAGGGTGTTGAGTTTCTAACAGAATATTATGCCGAGCTGCAAATAATTACAAATTAATAGAAAAGCTATATTAAATAATTTAATTTCATACATGAAATAGAAATAGTAAAATATCTATAATAAACATGCAATAAGATCAAATTATTTAATACTTACATTGAACACGAATTGTTGAAGTATTGACTGCCTCTCCCATAAGATTAGTGGCTTTACACATGTAAGTTCCAGAATCTTCTGCATAAACATACAGGATATCCAGAGCAACATAACCAAAATCATGAGTTGTCCTAAAGCGATGTCCTGTCTTAATCGCTTTGCCATTGACGAACCATTCAATTCGCAAGTTGGCATCTGAAATCGGTTCAACACGACATTCCAGATGTGCATGGTCTCCTTCTTTAAGATTTTCAAGGCTGTAAAAAAATAAAGTCCGGTAAGTGTACAATAATAATAACTATTGTCCATTATACTAACTATTAAATATAAAAGGAAACAGAAGCTAACCTTCAAGCTACCTAAATACCCAAAAACATTTAATTTAGAAGGGAAGATATAATAATAAGTTTATTATAAGGAACTGAATCAATGTAAACGATTACCTGTTGAGTGGAGTAATGAAAACAGGCTTCTGTGGAATAGGTTCAACCTCCTCCTGCCTTGGCCTTTCATAATGTTCAAGTTCTTTTATTTTCTTTAATCTCTGTTCATCGAGGGTATCAAGCTGAAGTCCTTCTTTAGCTACGGAATAACATTTAGTAATGAGAAAAAGACTACTAATTTTTTTATCTAATATAAAAAACTCCCATAGTCCTTTACAGAGCATACATTATTTTATTAAAATAAATCTGTCAGGCTCCCTTAAAGTAACTAAACTGGATGACTTCCGATCTCCTTATTCAAGACAAATAAACTAAAGGGAGTATTGGCCTATTCAATCAAAGCAGAACTTATAGCCCTGACAGTGTAGACTGAAGATAGACCTTAAAAGGATAAAAGCCAGCAGCTTAACTGAAATTGCTTCATAGGAGATTAGATAAGAAGATGGGTACTCAAAATTAGAACCATTTCCCATTGATTAAGTATCTAAAAACTACTGTGGGTATCTGACAATAACAGATATAAACCATCTTAGGTGGGTCATTCTCAAATAAATTATCACTCTAAATAACCAAGAAAACCAAAAATTCTAGTTCTAGGAAACCAGTCTTTGGCCCTTTATGATTATTAAAACATTGTTCAAGAATATAAAACATGACTTTGCTAGTAATTTTAAAGATATTTTTAGAATTCTTCAAATATAAAAAAAGTTTTGTTTTATGTTGTGTGAATTATGCTATTCATTCATAATGATAATAAAGGCTCAGTGAACCCAAAGATTCAATGTCGATACCACCAATCTCCGTCTACATATATCCATCTAGTGACACCCGTCCAAAACCGAATCTATCAGATCAGTCAACACAATCCTCCCACCTATTTTTCAGTCAACCCCTTGAAGTTTACCTGTGGGTTCAATACTTATTAACATTTTAGAGATGCATTAATTTCTAAGCCTGCAACTTTATATGCCCATCTTATTCACCGCAATGCTATCACCTGAATTATATTTACCGGGTACAGTTCCCTCAATTTGGTATTGTGTGGTCTTCTAAATGCTCCAGTTAATTTATCCTTTTCCGGTATAATATTTATATTTCATGTAATACTTTATTTTCAAAAATCTTAAGGCAATTTTCTTTCCTTAGTATAAGAGGCCACGTTTCACATCTATAAAGAACAGTAGGAAGGATAATAGTTTTGTGAATTCGAACTTTCAAGTTTCTGGACGTGAACTAAGCAATTTTCAAAATTAAAATATAACAAACATTTCTCCCCTTTCTCCTCGCTTTTATTTCCTCATAAATTTATTTTTTTTTCCAGTTACTACAGACCCAAAATCCTTCAACCTCTCTTCCTGTTCAAATGTATTTCCTCCTATATCTGTATCACCTAAATTGCTTTGCCGAATTTTCTATAAACAAAATTGCTTGATTTTATCCAACCTTTTTTTTTTTTTTTTTTGCATCATTAGGAATATAAATAATAATTATAACAGGCAATTTTTTTTATCAATATCATTCAACTTAACTAACATTCCTTCTATGTAGGTATTATTCAAATGAACTGATTTCACTTGAAAAATCAAGTGGGTTTGTGTCTAAAGTAAACTACCCTTATGACCAACATCTTCCACCCATTAGAATACATTGAAAAAATTAACTAGATAGAAACAGAAAAACATAAAAAAAAATTATGACAATTCCATTTTCCCCAATTATTTTTGATGTGTTAACACATCAGTTGTTGTACTAAAGTAATTGGCTTAATTAATTAACTTGCAAGATTATAACTGTTTAATCTACTCTTGCACACAAAAACAAATACAAAAATTAAAATTAATATACTTCAATGTGTGTTTAGCATAAGATCATCATATACTGATCTAAGAATTTAGACAACTCAAAGCAAATTAATTCAAAGAGAGCTATTACCCAATGAAAATGGAATAGACAAGAGGGAATAGTATTAAGTACACAAGATTTAATTGATAAACTTTCGTTGGGATAAAAAAGAGTTTATAATTTTTTTTCTAAATTCTAGATAAGATATCATCTGACCTAAGAACTGCTGGTGCTTGTCTCCACTTATTGATACAGTAAACCAGAGAGCCCAGTTCTTATTATCTCTCTTTCCATAAAATGCTATAAAAAACTCATGCACAAATGCACTAATCACACTAGAACAGTTTTGATTATACAAAGACGAAATATGGACTATTTCTGGAAGTTTCACAAAACAACGGTTATAAGCTGAAAAATATTTTAAATATTTGGTAAAAAGCAAGAAAACAATTTATCTAGTGTAATTATTTAAAAAAGTAATGAAGTACTTGCTGAGATTTCAACAACTGCTTCTTCATTAAGATCTGGAACAACAACCTCCTTCTTCTGCTTTCGCCGTTTTCCTCCTCTTTTACCCCGCTTTTTGCGACCCATTTTTGCTCAAAATTTTATTAATTTAATACATTTATTATGTTTTTTGCTGAAGAAACTAAAATTTAGGTGTCATCTTGATGATTTGGGAACCTGGCTAAACTAATTCAACCCATTTTGCGAATTTAATTATTTAAAATAAAATTTCCATTTTAATCACATGAGATTTTTATTTCTAGGTCAGTACATATGTTGTGAATTATTTATATTTTCACAAAAATACAAATGCCCAAGATACCTCAAATATAAAATATTTATTTACCTGAAAAAATGGGTATATTTTTTTGGGATTCGTTGAGATCATATAAATCATTATGATTGTATAATGTGTTTTTCACTGATGTTTTGACTAACATTGTAGTTCATTAGTCGGTTTTAATATAAAGAAAATGAGAGTAGTTTATGAAATAAATGATGAAGTAGGAAATAAATTAATAAAACAATGCCCCCGTTGTTGGCCTATTATTCATTTTATATTATTTAATTAATAATTTAAATATAAAATACATTTATGAACTGAACGAAGTTCTATTTTAGCTAATGCGTTAAAACATGAATGATAACTTACAGTCAACTTGGATTGAGCATGTTGTTACAGCTTCACCAGCAACGTTTCGGGCTTTACACATATAAGTTCCAGAGTCTTCAGCATAAGCATATAAAATGTCTAATGCCACAAAGCCAAAATCATATGTTGTCTTGAATCTATGTCCTGTTAGGAAAAAAAGTTAATGATATTAGTTTTAAATAAAATAGATAAAGTAATAGTGTCAAAATTTGTTAACTGATTCCTATTGTAAGAATTTAAGAATAATGAAAAATTATTGACAGAACAATTTTTATCAAACTTAATTCACAAAAACAGAAATAGTTTAATATTTGAATTTTGACTGCTAGTGCATTGCCATTTTTAAAAGTAAATTGAACAAATCTTTTATTTTAATGAAAAAAATATAGAACAAAAAATTTATGTTTGGAAAATCTAACCTTGAGGTATAGGTCTTCCGTTTCTAAACCATTCAACTTTCATTGTAGCATCATTGACTGGAGTCAGTGTTGCTTCCAAATGAGCCATTCTACCTTCTGGCAGATGTTCAATATTCTTCAATGGTCTGCCAAATTCCGGCCTTTCATGAATTGTAACTTCTTCATCAGTTGTGCGTTTATAGCGAGAGTCATCCTCAAGGTACTGAATCCTTTGGAGAGCTTCCTTGTGTTGAGTATCTCTTATAATTGATGCTCTTGCTGAAAATAAGAAATAACCAATAACATTTCAGGGATTAGGGTAATACTGTACAGATTTATGAAATAGTGAATATACAAAACAAAAATATTTAAAAAATATATGCAAAACATGTTAAAAAAATAATTATATATACATACACACAATAATACAAGGATTAGTTTTTATTATAAATACAAGTCTTTTAATGATTTTCAGGATATGGAATGACAACTAAGTAACTATTTGATTGAAACTTATAAATAAAAATTAGTACAAAATCAAATACTCACATTGGACATTAAGTTTAACTGAAGAAACTCCCTGTCCAAGTTTATTTGTTGCCCTACAAGTATACTCTCCTTTATCTTCTTCATAAACTGTCAGTATGTCAAGTGTGGCAAATCCAAAATCAAAGGCTGTACGGAATCGGTGACCTGTTTGATAAAAGTAGACATATTCAAATTTCATAATGTGTTCTTCATCTCATTAATATGATATTTCCAAAACAAATTAATTTCAAAATATTTTTGAAAAATCTGCAGAGCTTATGAAATACTGCCATGTGATTCATCCATACATTATTGTATGAATATAACAACTTAATCATATTTTTTTTAACTTAATTTTAGTTTCAATGGTTTTATCACCATTATTTTAAACTAGCTACTTGGACTCAAAAGCTAAGTGAATACTATTCTGATCTAAACCTTTAAGTTTTAAAGCTCCAATTAATAAAAACTGACAAGTAATAAAAATAATATTCTTATTAAAATTTATTTCATTATTCTACTTAATATTACTAATACATTTTTTCATACCTGTTTGCAATGGTTTTCCATTATGGAACCATTCTACTTTGAGGTTGGCATCAGGATAAGGCTCAACTCTACATTCGTAATGAGCACTTTGTCCTTCCATTAATGAAGTTGGACCATTGAGTTGAACACTGAAGCTAGGTTTCTGTGTGACAATGATTTCTTGTTCTTCAGTTCGCCTATATTTAGATGAATCTTCAAGGGCTTGTAGTTTTTGCAGAGCAGCTTCATGCTGACTTTCAGTAAGTAGTGAAGCTTTAGCTAATAAAAAAATATAATTATTGCATCATACTAACCATTTAAAAAGATATTTTATCTGAAAAATTAGGCTTACATTGAACATAAAGTGTAGCTGATGTTACAGCCTGTCCAAGATCATTAACTGCTCTGCAAGTATATGTACCTGAGTCTTCAGGATAAACATGTTTCATATTAAGTGCAACATAACCAAAGTCATGCATGGTTGTAATGCGATTAGCTGAAATTGACAAGAATATTAATAAATATTTATTAATACACTAATGATATTTTCTTCAGAAATAAATCACAGAGTTTTAACAAGTTGAGTACTTACAGGCTTGAATTGGAACACCATTTCTTAACCACTCAACTTTCAGTCTAGCATCTCCAACAGGAATCAGCCTTGCTTCAAAATGAGCACTAGCTCCTTCAGCGAGCCTCTGATCGCGGCACGGTTGAGTAAACACAGGTGGTTGGCTTGGTGCTTCTTCAGGACCACTTGGGCCATGATATTCCCTCGTCTCAAACTGATTAAGGCGGCTCAGAGCAGCTTCATGTTGTGACTCAAGGTATATCGATTTTCGAGCTAAAATTAACCAAAAATTTCCTATTAAAATTTATTTCTTAACTAAAAAAAATTGTTATTAAATAAAAAGGGAGAAAGAGTGTTACATTGAACGTTGAGGTTTGATGATGTAACTGCTTCTCCATTTATATTTTTAGCTCTGCAAGTATATGTTCCTGAATCTTCTGGCAAGCAATGGAGAATATCAAGAGCAACAAAACCAAAGTTATTTGTTTCAGTGAATCGTGAACCTTTATCAAACATTAAAAAAACAATCAATAATTATAAATGTATTTACAACCCATAATATCAACACAACATTTCAACTTGTAGTGATATTAACCTGACTTAACAGGCTGTCCATTATGGAACCATTCTACTTTCATGGTGTTGTCTGAAACTGGAATAAGACGACATTCAAAGTGTGCTCTTTGACCTTCCCGAATGTCACATTGTTTGAGTGAAGTTGTGAAAACAGGAGCCTGTCGTGTGGTCTCTTCTATGTCATCCTTTCTCTGGTATTTACTCCTATCCTCAAGGTACTGTATCTGTTCCAACCCTGCTTCATTCTGGGTTGTGGTTACTATTTGTGAAGATCCTAAATTGAGAAATTACTTAAATGAGTTCTAATAGGTAATTCATATATTGTTAATAAATTTAAGCAGTGTTATACTGACTTAAACACTTCAATGAGCAAGAAGTTTCATCGGTTCCTAATAGGTTGGTGGCACGGCAAGTGTAGATTCCTGAATCTTCAGCAATTGTGTCAATGATGTCAAGTGCCACATAGCCAAAGTCATGAATTGGACGGAATCTATGTCCTAGAAAAGAGATAAAAAAATAATGATCATATTATTCTTAATTTTTCTTTTTGTTTATAAGCATTGTTTTAAAAAATAACTAACCAACAATAATAGGTCGGCCATTTTTGAACCATTCGACTTTCAGGTTTGAATCAGTCACAGGTTCCAATTTACATTCAAAGTGAGCATGCCCACTTTCCCTCAGGCCTTCAATGGATTTAGGTTTTGTGATGAACTTCGGTCTAATTGTAACCATTTCGTCAACAACATCTGCTCTCTTGTAGCGAGAAGAATCTTCCAAATACTGGATTTTCTCCAATCCTCCTGGATGCTGCGATTCTAGTAAAAGATCTTTTTTAGCTGAAAGAACAAATATAGATTAGATTTACATAATGAAGAGGCAAGTGTTAATTAAATAATGAAGTTATGTCATAAAATATTTACCAATGACTCTAACTGATGAAGAGGTCACGGCCTCTCCC
This sequence comes from Halyomorpha halys, assembly GCF_000696795.3. NCBI lineage: Eukaryota > Metazoa > Arthropoda > Insecta > Hemiptera > Pentatomidae > Halyomorpha > Halyomorpha halys. The sequence goes on along the minus strand of NW_027105190.1, from coordinate 790,086 downwards.
AAGTGGTTTCTGGCTATGCATGTATATACACCTGAATCTTCAGGGTAAACAGATAGTAAATCGAGGGCTACATAGTCAAAATCATAGGCTGGTCGGAATCTAGAACAAAAAAGTCACAAATTTCTGATGGTTTGTAACTTACGGGCATGAATATCAGATACGATAACAACTGTAATTAAGTTTTAACATATTCAAAAAGCAGCAATATAACAATGTTTTGAATAAACTATAACTACATGTTCATAAGTTCTCAATATGAGATAGTGATATAATAGTTTAAGTAAAAAAAATAAAATTATACTTCCGAAAGCCAAGTTTTACTTTTAGCACAAAACAATAGACGTGCATTTTTTTTTTTTTTAGTTCATTTGAATTAATTTTTAACAAAATACAAATTTTAAATCTGATTTCTTCCATTCAGTTTTATTATTTTACATCTTCCAAACAATTCAGAGTGGTATTTAATACAATGAAAATAAAATTAAGTCTAAATCTACATTCTTTAAAAATATTTATCAGCCAAATTTTTGATTATTGATCAAAACAATTTTATTAATAATATATACTGATCAACATTACCTATGCCCGATACGAACTGGTTTCCCATTCACAAGCCAATCTACTTTCATTGTGGAATCTCCAACTGGCTGTAGACGGCATTCAAGATGAACATTGGTCCCTTCAAGTGTTTCGATATTATGTAAGGGGCGGGTAAAAACTGGTGGTGCAGCAATAACTGCCTCTTCTCGTTCAATCCTTCTGCCACGAGATTCAAGAAGTTCAATCTGTTCTAAGGATGATTCATTCTGAGTCTCAGTCAAAATATCAGATCTGCTCATTACCTGGAAGATCAAATAAAGCACAATAATATCTAAAAGATCAACATTAAAATTTTGATTTTAGAATATTTTATTAGAATCATGTTAATACTATAAGGGGGTCATAATAAATACTAACTCGAACACAAGCAGAAGTATGAGCAGAGCCAAGATGGTTGGTGGCTCTTACAGTGTATTCTCCGGAATCAAGAGAAGTTACATGAATAATATCCAATGCAACATAACCAAAATCATAATAGGTACGGAATCGTGAACCTGCGAGTGAAAGAATTAAAATCATTAATATTTATTTATGGAACCAAAATGGTATCATAAGAAAGATTTGTGGAAAAACAAAAGATTCACTTAATCAGAAAGATCTTTAGAATATCTTTACAAATATATTAATTTGAGGAAAAATTATATTGAAATAAAAAAATTGGAAATATAGGAACTTACCAACAGTTATGGGTTTGCCATTAAGAAACCATTCTACTCTCATCGTTGGATCTCCCATTGGTTCAAGCCTACATTCTAAATGTACATTTTTTCCTTCAGAAATTGGTGCAATGTCTGTAAGAGGTTGAACAAAAATAGGTCGTGATTTTGAAATTTCTTCTATGTTATACTGAGGTTCAATATGGGTTCTATCCTCCATATGTTTTGTCTTGTCATAAGCACCATGATGCATGCTTCGAGTGTCAATGCCAGAGCGGGCTGAAATAGGTTTTAAGTTATTAAAATGATAAATACTTCTGATTTTAAGATACTTTTAATCAATACAAGAAAAGTACTGTGGTACATGGTATAAGTTTTCAGATAAAATAATAAGCTTTTATAATCAAATAAAAAGATACTAACTTTCTACTTGCATAGTAGCTGATAGCTGAGCTTCTCCTAGTGCATTTCTAGCAACAACAGTGTATGTCCCAGCATCTTCAGCCCTAACACTCATAATGTCTAAGGCTACATAACCAAAATCATGATAAGTCTGAATCCTATTAGCAGTTTGAAGGATTTTCCCATTGAAATACCATTCAATCTGAAATGTGAATTTCAAAATATATTTTTAGAATTTCTGATGTATGAATAATGGTTAGAACAATTAAAGAGAAGATAAGAATTACCCTCATTGTAGTATCGGAAAGTGGTTCCACTCTAGCTTCAAAATGGGCACGCTGGCCTTCGACAATTTTGTTTGTGCCCTTCAATGGACCCAAAAATCTTGGTTTTTGCGTAACAGTGACTTCCTCTTGTTTACTTTTCATGTATCGACTATTTAAATTTAAAAAATATATAATATCCATTACGTAAACAATTAAAGATATAAAAACAAAGGCAACTATCATACCTTGAATCTTCTAGATGTTGTATTTTCTGAAGGCTTGAAGCATGCTGGCTATCAAAAACAACAGAGTCCTGTTTAGATATTACATTTAAGATTGCTGATGTTGTAGCTTCGCCAAGCATATTGTAAGCACGGCACATATATTTTCCAGCATCATGTGTAGCAACAGATTTGATGGTAAGAGCAACATATCCAAAATTGAAGAATGATGTTATACGAGAGCCTGAAAAATAAATAACAATAATACATCAAACTTGTTAAAAAATATACTGAATTTTTAATTGACATACATTATAATTATTTAAATATAATTTTAATACAAATGTAAAAACATAATGAAGAGTATTTTCATTCACTACATCTAATTATATTAACGCAACTTATCCAGTAAGAATCTATAACATTATGAAGGAACATTTATAACTTACTGGCTTCAACAGGTCTCCCATCTTTAAGCCATTCAACTCTAAGAGTAGAATCACCAACAGGTTCAAGCCTAGCTTCAAAATGAGCAAAACCTCCTTCTCTGACACCTTGGTCTTTGATTGGGCTCTGGAAAACTGGAGGCTGAGTGCTCTCAGGAGGTTCTGGCTGTGTCCGATGTGATGAGCTGAGGTAGCCTTCAAGAGCTTCAACAGACTCAATATACCGTTGTTGTTCAGGTATGCCTAGTTCACTTGTTACACTGCTCCTTGCTGCAAATAATTAATAGATTTTATACCTTTAGATTATTGAAATTACTATTTACTATTATTATTAATTTTAATGAAGTTTCAATGCATCATTCTTACAGATATCTGTAAAAGTATTACATAAACTTAAACAGAGAGTGGCTTGAATTATCTATCTCCACCAAAAAGTTAATAAGAATATCAAACTCATTCTCTATTAAAGCTTTGTATTTAATCTATTAGTATATCCATCAATTCGATACTTATAGAACAGCCTAGATGGGTGATTTTAATCATGAAAACCATGATTTTTTTTCATTAACACATGTTATGTTAAGACCAAAATGTTGGCTTTCAATAACGTAATTTTTTAAAATATTTTGGGATCCTTTGTGACTGCCACACAGGCCATCTTATCCTTTAATTCTATAAACCCAACTAATAAACTTTCCATAACAATAAACTTACCATAAGAAATATCAAGTAGTACTATAGACATCAAGTAGTACTATAGACATCAAGTAGTACTATACTATACAAGAAAGTACTATCAAGTTGAAAGATTTTATTTTGATTACCAAATCCTTTTACAATAAAATATTTTTAAAAACAAAATATGTTGGATAACTATTAAGAACTCAAGTTACAACAATCCTTAAACAGAACTGGCTCTCTTACCTATAACAATAAGTGAGGATTGTGATACTGCCTCCCCCCACCTATTCACAGCTCGAACAGTATAGATACCAGAGTCTTCAGATCGAACATGAACAATATTAAGAGATACATATCCAAAATTGAAAATAGTGGTTATTCTTGAACTTGCAGTAATTGGTTTTCCATCTTTAAACCAATCTACCCTCATTGTTGGGTCTGATACAGGAGTTATCTGACCCTCAAAGTGAGCATTGCGTCCTTCCTGAGTCTGACCTAAATCACGCAGTGGCCTGATGAACACTGGCCTTGCTGATGTTGTTTCTTCAATTGATTCTGATCTTTGATATTTTGAATAATCTTCTAGTTGTCGAATGTATTCGAGGCTCTCAGGATATTGTGATTTAGCCTCAATGCTAGCACGGCCTGAAAGAAAATGAAAATAATAGTTTTAACATTCAGCAGAGCTCTTTCTACTAAATCTAAATTCAGATTTAATATTTCCTATAGTTTTTATACTTCCAAAGAGATACTATAAGCTTATTAAAGAAATAGCCTACATTAACATCTACAAGTGAGGATTAACTGACCATTAAATTACCCATTTTTTAATTAAATAAAAAAATTAAATTTTAAACCATAATGAATAAGAAAATATTGATAATGGTATATTAAAATGCAATTGTTTTCAAATATAGAATTAATTTTTCTGATATAATTATTACAACTTTGTGGAATAATTTTTTACTTTAAAAGTTATACATACTTGTAATAGTCACTTTAGAAGTGGACTGAACATGACCAGTACTTGATTGTACAACACAGGTATATTCCCCAGCATCTTCAGGTACAACACTGAGAAGATCTAAGGCAATAAATCCAAATCTGAAGGTAGTAGTCAGTCGTGAACCTGGAAGAATTAAATTAATTAATAGTTAAATGCCTTATATACATCCTAGTATATATATAAATAAATAGTATACTAAAATTAATGATAAATAGTTAAAATATTCATAAAATAGTAAGCAAGTGATAATAATTCTTTGATATTAATACTGAAAAGAATAAATTAGGATCAATAATGAATAACTTACTTGCAGGTAGAGGTCTCCCGTTATGATACCAATCAACATTCATCGTTGGGTCTCCTACAGGTTCTACCCTTGCTTCTAAGTGGATCCTGCTGCCTTCTACCTGGGTAGCATCAGTTAACGGGATTATAAACTGAGGAGGAGGATAACGCCTCTCTTCCTCATGGCGTGGTGCCTTTGGGGCGGCGCGTTCAACATGGCGCAGGTAGATGATCTCTGGTTCTGGAGCAGGTCTATAAAAAAAATATTCAGATAAAAATAATGGACAAGTATTATTAATTGACACAAAAGATATATTATTACTGATTTAATAATTGATAATCTAATGCTACTTTGTTTTTGTTTTTTAAAAGCATCCTTAAAATCAATGATTTAACCACATTTTTATTCTCAGTAAATCAGAAAAAAAAACTGCCAAATAAAAGTTAAACCGCCAAGGCTGAATTTGAACAGGCTTAGTTTCTGACTAGAGACTGCTCTAGTACTTCCTCAATACTCTAAGCCATAACGGCCTTAACAATAATTAAAAAAATAAAAACGTTTTGTGAACCCAGAAATTTTATGTAGATTCCAGCAACAATTATTTTCTCCAGAAATCTATCTTTAAAATTTAATATCAAATGGTTATTTATATAAATAATTCTTTCAGAAGTAATGATCCCATCTTAATAATTTCGGCAGAGGAAGTGGGGCTGGGCTAAAGAAATTATCTGCTCACTCCAAAGAAGGGTGATCAGAATGCAAAAATGAAAATTATACAAGAACTCACTACTCCCTTGTACGTACAAAGTTATGTAAAATATTCTCTATGAAATGTTTTAAACCCTTGCAGAAAGAGAGTTAAAAAAATACCAAAATGGTTTTAGGGAGAATTCGTCCATAACAGAAGAAATATTTTCATTAAGAATGATCTTCAAAAAACTTTTGTAATAATAAAAACAATGATTCAATGCCTATAAACCAATATTTTAATCTTTGAATATAATACCTACATTCCATTGATCCTAGTCAAAACCTAAATCTGCAAAATCAGACTAAACACAATCTTCTGATTGCGGTCTTAATGGACATCCACTTAAACTAAGTGGCAACGCTATGCAGCCAATTTATTCTAAGAACTTATTTTGAACCAGAATGCATCAATAGATAGCTTCTACAATTTTGGTCCAACAGTATTAAATTATTAAACTGGAATTTCGCAATAAGTTAGCATTAAAGATCATCAATAAATCCATAAAAGGATAAAAAGTTCTGAATCAACAAGGCAGGGGAAATATTGATTGAGAAATACTATGATTCATTCCTTGAATAGAAGTACTACAAATAAAGAAGATCAAGATAAAAATATAGGTAAGTAAATAAAAAAATTATTAAAAAGATACAAAAATATTATATGCTATAAATACAAATAAAATTCTAAACTTACTCAGGTTGGATAACTGTTGTTGGTGTGGGAAGGTGGAGCCTTGAAGGTTGACTAGTGTCTTGCTTGATAATCTTCTGAACATGTACTCGAGCCCGAGTAGCTGTTGATCCAGCCATGTTCTGGGCAGTGCATTGGTACCAGCCTGCATCTGTTGTCTTTGCATCGATCACTTCTAGAGAGCTGCTACCACCATCTATGGTAATTCTCAAACCAGCACCGCTTGTAACTGGCACTCCATCCTGTTTGGGATAGATAACAAATATGTAAGAATGTATGGAATCGATATCATCAATCAACTTCATGATCACAGTTCATACTATTATAGAAAAGTCTTTATACAATGCATGAATTTTAAGTTATATAAATTAATCTTTTAT
>NW_027105190.1:766836-783583 GCF_000696795.3 Halyomorpha halys | reverse complement strand
AAAGTTGAAACAAGAGTATTTTTCACTTATAAAGTAAGTAGACATGTTTTACATCTATAATGAACAATAGGGATTTATGCACAGAAAAGTCCTATTTTTTACTTCAGCTTATGAATAGAATTAAATAACTCAATAATTTTGTTAGGAACTTTTAGAGCATTGATAACCTTTTGATTTTGTTTTTAACAGACATTTTTGGTTTGATATACTTTAAGTATATCTCATCACTGTGACTATTGATAATATACATCAAGTATTTTATTCTATAATTATTTTAAGATCTAATTCATTACCAGCAGTCAATATTGTTGAACATTATTCAATGGTCTCTGCATAGCCTAGGAAAGCTATGCCATTGAAGTCAAACCATTATCCGAATGGATTACATTTCTAATTGTTTGGTTATATACCAGTCATTAAATATAATAATTAAGAGGAAATTTCTTAAAACCTGAATTTAACCAAAAGTTTTAAGCCTATTATTTATGGTTTTGCATCTAAAAGTACTATTTTTTTTTATCTTAGAAATATATAGACCAAAACCAGAAGGAACAGTTTTTTGAAAACTAATAAGCAAACATTTAGAAATTAACCACTACAATTGCACCAAATAATGAAAATAGGTTCTTAATTATAATCACCTTCTGCCAAGATATATTTGGAATAGGTGTGCCAACTGCTCTAGCTGTTAACATAAAGGAGTCTCCTTCTTTGATTGAAATTCCTGAAAATCTTTGAACGAACTGAGGAGCTACTACAAGTTCCTTCTCTATCACATTTAACTTGGACTGAAATAAAAAAAAAAATTAAGTTTGTATTTAATTTTTTACTTCGATAAATCCAATAATTTTCTAAAACAAATAAATGGATTTATCTTACCTCAAATGAGGATTCTCCAGCTTTATTTTTAGCAATACAAGTCACAGTTCCCGAGTCTAATCTCGATATATTGGTAATCATGAGAGCATGATTTCCAGATTCATTAACTAATATCTTGTGAGTAACATCATCAGTAACTTGTCTTCCATTGATATACCATGTCACTTCAGGATATGGTCGGCCAGTGACACGACAATCGAATCTTGTCATTTTTCCCTCTGTAACGTCTCTATCGGCACATGCCCTTACAAAATTTGGTGCGATCATTTTTCCCTCAACAGTTTCCTCAGTCTTTGATATCTCTCTAAAAATGTTTCAAATTAATTAAGATCATTTGATTAAGGATTAGTAACCTAAGAGATAAGATTAGCACATTAATGATTCATTTACAATAGTCAATATGTGTAATAAATATTTTGAAGCATTATTAAATCAAATAAAAAAAAAAAAATTACATATTCTATTCTATTTACCTTTCATAAAACTGTTCTTGTGTTCTGGATGGCTCTACAGCTAAATATGCTGAAGTTACCACACATCCTAAACATTAATTTTGGTTAGGTTCAGTTTGTGCTAAATAAAATATATTTAAATATATTACATCTAATTTATCATTTTGAACATTAATATATACCAAGTCATGTTATATATTTGTCATTTAATTTATATATATGGAAAGAGAGAAGGAAGGAATGAATTACCTTGAGGATTTTCTGCAAGAAGAGTGTAATGTCCACTATCTTGAGCAGAAACTTGATTTATCTTTAAAGATGCTTGTTGATTCGTGTAGCTCGTTTGATGTTTCTGTGATGAAACAACCCTCTTTCCATTCTTGAACCATGTTAACTGTAAAACAAAACAAAAAAAATTATAAGGCATAGTGATGTATCAGAAAAGAATTTTATAGAGATAAATATTAGCAAAAGTAAACATAGTATAGAATTAGGAATTCATGATTCAGATAAGAGAAAATTCCCAGTGAATGAAACAAAACCTAAATTAAGAAAATTAAATTCAACTAGTTTTAAGCTACACCTGTCTAAATTATATACAACATTAAAATGTTACAGATTTAGGTCAGGGGTATATTTATTCATTTGTGTATTAGTTTTTAATTTAATTTTCAAAAGTAAGTATTTTTAAATTTGAAACTCAAATCTAGATATTCTTAATTTTAATCTTAAAATTTTTGAGTTATTTTGGGTTTAAAAATGTTTCTCAAGGCAAGTTCATATTTGCAATAATTTACAAAAAGAAATTTTAGAAATTGCTTATTCTTCCATTATGATGATTGGTTAGTACTAATCTTTTATTTTTCATAAGAATATCATTAAAACATACTCTGGGTCTCGGATTTGCTGGAACCTTTGCACTAAACACTACATCAGCGCCTTCAGTCTGTTTTGAATTTCTTGGTTTGGTCTGGACCTGTGGAGGAGCCGGGGGCCCGAGCATAGGGTCTATTCTTGTTTCGAGGATAGCATCACTTTCTCCAACATATCGTCTGGTAAGTGATTCTCGGAATGATACTTCACGTAATATTCTATATTCGAACGTGTCTACTTTAAAATCCTATAATGAAAAAAAAATAAGTTAAAAACAAAATAAACCTAAAACATTAAGTATGGTTAATTATAAAATATCTACTTGGTAAAGTCAAAGGTTTAATTGCCTGATAGAATAGTACGATCAATTTCATAATTTACAAACATCAGGATAAGAACATCAATTCACCATTAAGAGATATTAAATTAATTACTATAGAAGATTCAACAATATAAGTAAAGCATACTTCTTCAATGGTTGTAAATCCATTTGAGTACTGCATTGTCTGTTGAACTTGTTGAGTTCGTTGTGTAGTTTGCGTTTGCTGATATCCCCCTTGCAAGGTTTGTTGCGTTTGTTTTATTTGTGTCATTTCTTGTCGTAATCCTTGTTGGTGGGCTGGTACAGCAAAACCTATAATTTAAGTAAACAAAAATTGACAAAACCCTTATGAACAACAAAACTGAAATTAAAATACTTCATATTACTTTCATTCCATTACCCCTCATGTTTGCTCATATTCAAATATATTATACTCGCAGTTCATAATGAAACAATATTATTTTTATGTAGCATATAAAATTAATAATAAAACTAATCTAATCTAATACATATACCAGTCTTCGGTAGTCTAGGATTTGGAAATAATTCCAGGTTAGAATTTTAAACTGATTAATAGCAGTTTAAATTATAATCAGTGCCCAGCTCTCTTTTCATAAGGTATATACTCTAGCAAATATAAACAATTAACCTTAGAATAAGTGAATTTTAAGAAGGCTATTAACAAGGCTTTGTAGCCTTTTTTTCTTTGTCAGTTTAAAGTAGTCCAAGGAACTAAAGAGATAGTTAATAGTAAAATATATAATAGTATAATATAAATATGAAGATTAGCGTAAATGAGATAGCCTTATGTCCAAACTCCTATAATTATTGTAAATGCTGACAAATTCCATTATGATCACTAAATTCATAAGAAAGGTATTTCAGCAAATTTTTCAGCTTATCCTTTTGAAAAGATTAATTCTATTTAAGTTCTCAATAGATATATTTATAAAGAATTTATCATTTTAAAGTTTTAATTAAGTAAATTTAACTTTAAAAAACAGTCAGAGTAACAAATATCTGTACCTTCTGGTTGTATGTATACAGAACAAATGGCTTCGCCAAGTTGGTTCCTAGCTGTACAAGTATATTCACCCTCATCACCTGGGCCAATACTGTTGATTTGTAGAGAAACATTCCCTGTTTGTTCCTCATACTTCAACTTATATTTGGCAGATTCTATAAAAATAAATTTAATATTATTAAATTAAACAGAATGCGCATAAAAAAAAAAAATATTTTAAGCTTAATAGGTAATAAAACAGACTAATTACAATTTAAAGATAATCTGAAATATTTTAGTTACTACCAACAATAAAAAAAAGAAATGTTTGTACTCATATATATTAACTTTTTTTAACATGTACATAAGGAATAATAACATAACATAACATATGGAATAAATACCGGTGCTCATTTAAATGAACCTCCTTATATGTATACATGCATATAGAACTTTATTATTCTTATATAAATTATTACTTTAGATGAAAGTAATAATGAATTTTGAATCAAAATCTCACCTAATAATGGAGCACCTTTTCTAGTCCATGATACAACAGGTTTGGGCTGTCCTACAACACGCCCTTCAAATAACGCATTACCTCCTTGAGCAAATCTCGCATTAGAAAAAACTCTTTCGAAAACGGGTGGAGTTCCATCTCTGTAAATAAGATATATTTCATTAGTTGTTATATTGCTTATATTCTGACAAAAAATCAAGATCTCAGTATAACTATTTTTATAAATTGGTTGAAAATAATTTACAATATTAGAATATTAAGTACTATTCATTTATTAAGCATCATTTTCATAGCACCTTATCAAAAATTGCTTTTCTACAATTTTCATTAACTCTATTATAATATATATTATGATTATTTTATATATATAAAATAATCAAATAAACTATCATTAGACCTTAGTTTATAAACAAATTTAAAATGAAATTCAGTCATATGTATCCTGAAATATAATCCAAAAATTTAATTTTTGGAATTCTTTCATTTTTTTTTTTTTTTTAAGAAATAAATTAATAGATCAGAAGTCATTGGTGACTAAGTACAAATGATCTGATACAATGTGAAGTAAATATAAATAAGATATAATGTAATGAAATGTGTTGAAAGGTGCTTAGTGGATGCTATTGGAATACATTTTTTGACATTGCAATACACTCCACATTCACTCACAAACTTATGTCTATTAAATGAAATAAATTTTACTTACATGCTTTGAGTGAGAATGCCTTCTTGTACAAGCATTCCTTGCACTGAAACAAACAAAAAATCTGATGTTAGAAACCATGATGCAGAAGGAAGATATCAGTGCTATAAATTCATCGAGTAGGGTTTGCACTGATAATAAATGAACTTTGTGATGAACCTTTCTATAATGTAGTGTTCCGTAAAATGTATCAGTATTTCTCATAACATAATACGGTGTTTACTTTTTTATTTATTTTTCAAACAATGTGATATCAGATAAGATAGATATAAGGTAATAGACTTTGGCCTTTCACCCAAACAAAGTAACTATTTTTTGTCAACCGACAATAGATGATAAATATTTTGTTTTTAGAATACCTCAGTAACTATTTTATAAATAAGTAAAATAATGTAAGGTAAGATGAATGTTACATTGTATCTACTATTACAAGTATAACTATTTTACAATTTTTCAAGAGTGCTCATTATTGCAACACCATCTCACCATTCTTTTGTATACATCAACAAAATGTTGTTGAGTTAATATATATTTTTTTAAATATAAATAGATAAGCTATTTAATTTTAGAATTTTTTTAGCATTAATCAAGCAGCAAATTCTGCCAGGCTTATCCAAGCTACATTTTGTGAATATTCCATTCTGGTTTCATATATTTACATAGGGCTTATTACAGAAAAATATATTTGTTATTTTCTTTTTATTATACTTCATTCTGAACAGAAAAAATTCAAATTTATTCTAAATAATGGTTACTTTTTTCACTTTAATTGAACACATACAAGTATCCAGGAACAAGTTGTGGACTGTTTTCTTTCAAAGTTCAATTCAATTCAATCATCAGGCTCCTGCTTTTTTTTTTTATTACCATGCACCTATATTCTTTTCATTAAAATGTTTCTCATATTACGAGGAGGGAGAAGATGGTTGGGGGTGCGGTCAAAATGAAACACAAATGTTTAAATAAGTTATTATAAGTAACTTATTTAAATAAGTTACATCAACTTATTTGTGTTTCATTTTGACCGCACCCCCAACCATCTTCTCCTCGTACAAGTCATCCACAGTCAACTATCTCTCATAATTAATTTCTCATATTAATAATAATTTCATTAAAAACTAGAAAATAGTGACAAATAGTCTTACAAAAAATAATCAACTAGAACATAAGAAGGCTGAAAACAATGACAAAGAATAAACTTATACTAAACACAACTTGACTGAAGAAGGACAAGTTCCCATCCACTTAACACACAATGTACCTTAATCAAGGACAAAAACAATTATCATATACAAAAACATTTAAGTAAACAGGAAAACAGTTTCAAGCAAAATTTAAACTCAAACTTGATTCACAAATTGTGGCAGGCAACCTTAAGATTATTAATGAACAAAACAGATTTCCAAAAAGGTATGAATTCAATCTTACTACACAAAATTCAATACAAGCTAAACTAAATCTTGTGCACAAAACAAGTTATTTGAATTTACACAAGGACAATGTCAAATGGTTTTAGTAGAGCAGAATGAGTAACTAATTGTCTAATTTAAATGTTTGGATAACATTATGTCCAGACCTTGTCTAACTGCTATGTAGTTTAATCCTTGACAATTATCTATGGCTTTCCAGTTATAATTATCGAATTATTATCATTAATTGAGTAATTAATTCAATGATTCAACATTTAGCATGATTAGAGCTTGAACTAAACAGATATTTTCCTACACTGGGAACAGGAAAGATCCTAAGTTCTCAGCATGACAAGTGTAGGTAATAAGATAAAGAAATATAAAACTATTTCTGGAAATTCCTCCTTAGTCGTACTTTCAGATAATAAATACGAGTCTGATGTTACCGATCCCATTCCAGAGAAATATCTGAAATCGAATTTCTAAAATTTAACTTGTCTTTAAGGTTCATTGCCTGTTTTGTAAATAAAGACGAAACATCGATACTGCCTGATTTCCAACAATGCCTCTCAAGTTCTTCTCTAATCCTTTCAACCCTAATTTTAATGAAAAACGAGCAAGCTTAAAAGAACTTTGAACTACGAGCTGATGTGTCAAATAAAAACTAGTGTTTTAACCAGGCACGTTAATTTTGCCACTTCTTTTTTACATCCCCCCCCCTCCTTAAAACAATTAAAGTTAAAATTACTCTTTTAAAACAGTATTTCAGATACTCTCATTTAACTCATTTCTATAACTGAATTATGTTCAAAACAACCAAAAAGTAAAACAACTATTTTTACTAAATCTAAAAACAAAGTATTTCCTTGGACAAATGCATGTAGATATTTGGCATCGTTAACTTCGACATCGAACCTTCCAATTCACTTAGCTATTATTATTAAATCCCAAAAATTAAATATGACTTGACATTTCCAGCCCGGGATAAATGCCTAATTAGCTCCTTTCCACCTAGTTCTGTACTAATACCAGGTATTGAACCGAGAACAAAAATGTTGAGCACGTCTAAACATCAAGACCTATTGCATTTAATATTGGTATATATAAATAAGAAGAAAGGACAACTTATGATAAATATATGAAATAAAACTTCTAATGGTAACAATTGGCAAGCTATAGAATACTTAGTTTCCCGAAGATGGGCTGAGTATTTTTTAAATAAGCTCCTATCTTTGAAGTCTAAATCTTGTTCAAGACCAGCTCGCATTGACTCGGAGTGAATCCAGATTCTAAGCGAAGGACCCAGGTTGGTAAGAGTAGCCGACTACTATTTATACATACCTCGGCTGTATTGCCACAGGCCTGCCAATACTCCAAGTTCATCGTCCTTCAGAAAAGGTTCCTTTATTAAACAAATGTTGAAACTTTAGTCTGCCGGCTCTTCACCGGTGACAAATTGTATGTGAAGTACTAAAGGATTAATGAAGAATTGAAGCTTCCACACTCACATGCTCCTTTAAAATTTCTTGATATGTTTTTTTAAAAATTTGCCTCTGTGGACCGTGTTTACAATCAATTTTTACTAATGTTTAATAAAAAAAAATAGAGTGTTTTACATTTCCGTAGTTTGAAGTAAGTTCTTCGATATCCGAACTTATTGAGTTTTACCAAATACTATATACCATCATCAAATAGATCAAATACTATTCTGTAACCTCTTTCACCTTTTGAGGACGTGCAAATATTCCAAGAGACGTTGTTATCGAACTGAGGGACAATTGGTTTTGAAATGTAGTAAAGTCTTGCTACTACTGTTCATATCTATTTCAGGAGAAAAAACATGACTAACTTGAAGCATATGACGTCAGAAGTACTGCCCAGCCTCTGCCATCAACAACATCGTACCGTAATCATCACAAGACACAATACTGCATTGTTCAGTTTATTAACGTATTAATTCTAGAAATGAAGTTAAAAATTAATGAATTTTTTTTTTTATAGTTCCTCTTAATGCGGTAATAGTATCTACCTATTATTGTCTTGACTTTTAATGAAATTAAAACCTGCATATTGAGTTAATTCGTTTTAGTGAGTAATGAACCACGGCGGTAGCCGCGATTAAGATTAAAAATCATTTAAGGATTCACTTTTTTAACGATAACCAATTTAGAAATCTCACGGGAAATACAAGCTGAGAGGTTATCATCCAACTAACGTTATGTCCACTTTGGATGAGACAGTCCCGCTTTTAGGCAATGCGCCCCAGAATCTATAAAGATTTGACGTCGGGCGCGTAAATTTCTCACTTTGATACAACAAAACCTCTGTCTTCCTACCGTCTTTCTCGCTTAACGTTTATTTGTGAGGCGGAGTTATATAATAATATGATAACAGAATACTATTCCTTAGGAAGAGTTAATAATTTGGTGAAAAGTGTTTCATTCATTCATGACGAAGACGCCGACAGGTGTTAGTATTATTTTTTGCCAAATTGGAGATCAGTACAAATAATGTTTTTTTTTTCACACTCAATAAAAGGTTCAAATTCATTAGTTTTATTAATACACTAGGCGCATTTTACTCAAATAAAGTTTGATCTTGAGAAATCAAGAGTGTTATGAAGAAAATAAATTTTGACTTAAGTTTCCAGGACTTTTATTCAATTTATAAACCTCACCAAAATTGTAAATACAGATTAACTTAAATGATAAATCAGAAACATAAAAATGAGCCTTTTTCTTCTCCCTTTTCCTCCTCCTTTTCCCTCCCCTCAAGAAGCAAACAGAAGGTCACGCTTTGGGGAAGAAAATATTTAGCCATGATGAATGTATCAACTTTTTGTCGTGTTTTCCACCGATAGAATAAACATTTGCAGTGCATGGAAGGGTTGAGTTGGCGGTAAAGTGGCATTAGGGATTCTCAACATTTTGTTCCCACTTCCCTGTTTTTAAGGATAGGAGAACCTTTACAGCACCTCCAAATAGTGTTAAGGGTTGAAAATTTGTAAGTAAATTAATTTAGTGTTAGAAAACTACCTTTGGGCATCAACATTTTTCTCTCACCCCAACAATTGTTGTGTAGTTTTTAGAGACGTTTAAGGTCCTGTGCACCTCTACAGCTCCTTAACATTTAGTCTGAGATTTGAAAATTTGTATTTAAATTGATTTGGAGTTATAACAACGCCTTTTTTGTGGATTTCAACTTTTTTTCTCCCCGTTCCTTACAATTGTTTACGTGGTTTTAAAACAATAATGAAATAAATTACATTTCATCTGTTTTCTAAATAAAAGTGAATGGAAAACCCGACACTTTTGACACAGCCACTCATACCCTATTTCCTTAAATATTTAAATAATAATTAATGAAAACCTTTTACAAGCCATTAATTTAATAATAATGATTAAATTTACATAGTTTAAAAATAGTATTATTAAAGGTCAATCATCTTCATCTGACAATTGTTTAAACAATCTCAACAGATTCATATGGTTCGAGAAAACCTCTTAATACGTTAAATATAATATATTATATACCAATAATCATTATGGCTTTCCGCCCGGGTCATATCTTATCTCTACTAAGTAAGCACAAAAAAAAAAACAACGAAGTTTTTATCAAAAGCAAACTACCTGTGCACTTCCCATTCTGTTATGTAATCGTTATACCAGTGGTGAAGCCAGATTAGGTAATTTTTAAAATTGATATTCGTTTTAAAATCCGTTGGTCTACATCAAAATTTAATTTACATTGAAGGATATGTTTAAACGCGCGATTCCTATACACTAAAAAAATTATATGAGGATGTGGTTGGGGTGCGGTCATCGAAGAACACAAATAAGTAAAAACATATTTAATTGGTGCTACCGTTTCGGTCAGAATTTCAGGCCTTCATCATTTATAACTTTATATTTTACTTAATTTAATTTTAAAATAAATAGATCAAATTGTAAGTTAAAAAAGTATAAAAAAATATAAGTTTTTACTTATTTCTGTTCATCACTGACCATAACCCCATCATCGCCTCCTTATATAATATTCATGGTCAACTATTATTAAATCATTGAAAAATTATTATTTGTTGCTGTTTGCAATGGATTTTTAAAAATAATTTTTACTTATGTATAAGAAAGATATAGTAAGGGGAGTATCACGATCTCGTACACGAGATTTTGACGATTTGATTTCTTTTGAAAAAAAAAATAAATAAAACAGTGAACTTATTTTATAGATGATTTCTTTCTGGAAACAACCTATAATTGGGAAGGTAACTTCCGTTTTGAGTAGAACAAGAGCCCAAAAGACAGTTATTTCATCCTAATTTTTTATTACTTTAATGAAAACTATGTGTAATTACAAGTCAAAATTGATGAGTCTGCCAAGTAAAGGTAGGATAATATAAAATGGCGGCAGTTTTAAAACGTTAAAAAAAATTAATTTTCCATTCGGAGCTCTATATCTTTAAAAATACCAACATTAGAAAACTTAAGAGAACATTATTTAAAGTAGAGTAAATGTGCTAAAATATTAGACCTCATAGAGTTATTAACGTTCAATAGTTTTCGAAATATAGCTTTTTAAAAAGCAAAATTTCATAAAAATGTACTGAAAGATTAGTAGTTAGTGAATTTATTTTGAGAAATCTATATCTCAAGAAGCATTACATGTACAGATGTTTACTAGCACTCAAATTAAAGCTGGTTTAATGAACCATAAAGCAGTTTATAAAGTTTGTCTTCGCAGGATTAGAAGTGTTCATGATATTTACTAAAATAAATTGCTTTATAGTTGTTCGGACAAATTTTCATTTGCAAAATATATATTCATATGCGAATATCATAAACACTACTACTCCTACGAAGATATGTATAATAAACTACTTAGTAGTAAGTTAAATTAGCTTACCTTTACTTGGCAGACTCATCAATTTTGACTAGTAATTATAGATAGTTTTTATTAAAGTAATTGAAAATTGGAAAGAAATAACCGTTTTTTTTTCTTCCCGGCTCCTGTGTGGGCATTTCAAGTATTGAAAAACTTGAGTCAAAAGTAGGTTTCTAGTCATTTCTATGATACTGTGTACGTATACAATATGCTCTCGGTAATTAAAGATACGGCGAAATCCTACCTACGCCCATGAACAAACCTAGCTCAAAAAAGGAAAGTCATACGATACTGATATTACCTATTTAAGGCTGGTATATCCCTGAGATGTCAAAGAAACATTTTCATTAGAATCGATTGACTGGCAGTGCCACTCCATAAAATAAATTTTTGACATTTCTTCGGTTTTCACAAAAACGGTTCTAATTAAACTCGGTATATCAATTTAAAATCAAGTGGTCTTTTAATATCAGCTAGGTATTACCCTCATTGAAATAGTTCGACAGAGCTTAGTAATTCTGAATAATACAGAAATAGCTGTTTTGAAACGTATAAGGATTAATTTCAAATCAAGGTGGTAAGTGAAAGTTGTGTGCACAGATTTTTCTTAAGTGTGAACAGATTTATAACAAAATAATTTTTGTTTTTATTTGGATAATGATATAATGAAAGTCAAAGGAGATATTTTTAATATTGATATAAATCATTAAGAATTAGTATATATAACCTAAATGTACTTATAAGGCTATGCATACGGTGAGAATACTTCCGCTGATGGGAACTTGTCCTCACAGCCTTGCGGCCCACGTGGCTCTCAGCCTGACCGCTCTGTCTGAATCTACAATTACATCACCTCTTGAAAATGGAATTGCCAGACCTAAGCACAATTCCAAAAACCAAATTTTTTTTTCGGCGAAGACTCACTGGAGTCCTAAACCGCCTAATCATGGTTGGGGGTCAAGTTTTTCATTTTGTGGGACCACCACTTGATGAAAAAAGTCAACGTCCCAGGCCGGAAAACAATATTCTGTAGATTTCATAAGTTTAGATGGTATGCAATAAACCATATCTTACATTCTACACAAAAAGTGGTTCATGTTTTGTGATTTAAAAAAAGTCGTAACACAAAACGATCACCTAAAAACTATCAACGGTAAGTTCCAAATGCACCGTAGTGAAGAGGAAATCATCTCTAAGAAATATGGTTTGGTTTAACTAAATCTGTCGTCAGGGGTTGGTCCAACCTTTGGCACCAATAGCAGAAAGTTTTATTTCCTTTCTTTTTTAAATCACACTTTACTAGTTAAATGTTTTTCACACTCCTATATTAGGCTAGGTAAAACATAATTCTACAACAAATTGTACATTTAATAAGCTTGAATGATGTAAAAATGAAGTCGATATTTCTTTTGGTATCTTACTAAAGAATTGTCAAAAAGTGGATAGATAAAATTTTCCTTTGAAGATGTGACAGTAGGTCTTAAAAGAAACAAAAAAGTTGATATTGGCAATGGTCCGATTTTTTCACAGAAAAACATAAAATTAAAACCAATTCATGTTTATTGTTGAATTGGAAGTTATAAGCAAACAAGTACTCAACTTAAGCAATTCTAAATTGTAGCATAGTAAACTATAAAAACGTTTATTTCAATTTTTATCTCTTGATGTCTTGATGGGGGCTTTCAATTCAAAATTTTATGAAGCCGCTTGAAAGAGTTACAATAGGTAATTCGTAGAATTAAAGGACGACAGAAGTTCTTTTTTTTATTTATAAAATCACTTTTTTTAGGTTCGACGTAGAACTCAAAAGACAAGTATTCTCTTTCTGTTACACGTAAGGACTAGTTGAAGGACGCTTCAACGACTACGAAGGATGGAGACACGATGCCAAAGGAGGACATGCCTGTTAAGGGACAATTCAGTCTCGTGAACATAACTGCGTAGTTAATTAAATAAACAAGGAGCGATGCGGTCTAGAAAACCGAAATTAAAGTAGTCTGGAATTAAGTATAGCGGGTAACCACTTTACGCCGAGAGCAAGCAATTCTGCTGGCCTTAGGAGTCTCTTTCTTTGCTATCATTATTAGCTATGGATTTTTTATGCCTTTTTTTTTTAAACAAATAGCAAGCTTGCAGTATTATTTTCATCTCTCGACACCAAGCAAACATAGAAGCCGATTCGTAAAAAATCAAAATAAATTCCAATTAGCCAAACATTTTTTACGTAATATATATCTATCTGATTCGACTTAATAGAGGCACATCTACATTTTTTTTTTTTTAATTGTGAATTAGAGGTATTCAGAATATTGTATCGTAGACTGGAGTTAATTTCTGACAGCCCAGATAGTCTGTCTGTCTACTAGATGACTCTAGTAAAGGAAATAAAAATATTTAAAAAAGAAAAAACTATCTCTGGAATAAGTCTAATTGAAAATAACATCAAAACATTTTTAATTTAGAGATGTTCCACTCTTAAAGCAAGTCAGCGATATAATATTTAAATATTAAAAACAAATTATTTTTGTAAATTATATTTTTAAAAAACTCAATCTGACTAGTTCATTTGAAACAATAAGAAGAATATTAAACAAAATAAAAAACGTTCAGAAAGTTGAAATATTTTGAACACTGGGAAGATTAGAAAGATAATTTCCTGTATCGGACTCATATTTAGGCGTTATTCGGTTCTGATAACCCAAAAGCCAACAAACTCCAACGAGTATCAAAATCTTTCTCGAGATTGAAAAATTCGTAGAGTTTTCATAATTACTTCGGGTGATAGAGCACACAAAAAATGAATTACAATAGTATCTAATCTTTTATTTTGCACGCTATTCGAACAAATTGTTGAATTCCTTATTAGGTATTTGAAGATAATATTAAATTTTTTTGAGTAACGAATGAATCTTTAATTTACAAACTTCCGAGAATAAAAAAAGTAGAGGTAAAAAAATTTTAACGGATTTAAAAAAAATTAAAATGATTCCAGAGCATTTTTTTAGACCGGTTTGGCATTTTCCATACCGTTTTTTGAGAATACCTGTTATTAAATTTTTGCGAATTCCTTGAAAAGTTAAAACTATATCTGAACGAAATGTATATTATAAATAGGCAATAACAAACCCAAATTTAAACTCTTATGAATTTCATATGTACTCCTGCAATTAAATCTCCAAAAATGCACACATTTTATTGTTTTTATTTTTATTCTTTAACGAAAAATTTTAGACAAAGTGTATTTGTTTTAGACAAAATTGGTTGTAAAAATATAGTAATCAATTCACAGAGGTGCCAAAAAGTGTTTTATTATGCTTTATTTTATTTATGCGATTCATGATAAATATGAAAAAAAAATAGTATCTGATAATAAATACATAAAAATACAAAGAAAAAAAAATGAAATTGCAAAATATGACAGAATATTTTTGGACAATAAATTAAAGGATTTTTAACTATCGTCTGAATTAAAAAAGTTTTTCTTTTTGTATTTCTAACCGCTATATGTTACTATTTTTTTGTTTGAATAGTAAAACGGGAAAAACATTTTTCAGTATCTTCGTGAATTTTTTATTATGTTACTACAACCGATTTTGTCAAAAACAGACACACTCTGTTGCTACTACTTTTCCCCTAATTTTCACCTAGAGAAAGTTTATGTAAGATTTATTTAAAAAAAATAAATTATTGTTCCTGAACTACTCAGTCTTACACATCCTCATGGGTTTTCTATTTATTTTTTAGTATTCACAAGATGTATTCAGTACATTTAAAGGATTTTAAATGAATATTCTTAAAATTGATTTTGAATTAGTATTAACTAATACACTTCTGGGTATAGATGAAGATTAAGGTCAAGAGGCTTGTTGAAACTAATCCTAGTAGGACATCTATTTCATTGTTCCACATCTTAAAAATCAATCTATAGCTGTCCTTATGAAATCTATAGCTTGAAATAGGGAGAAAAAAAAAATAAATATCTGTAATATAAAAATATTAATGCTATAACTTGATTAACATCTCTTGATATGTTGATTCGTATTAAATTTTTTCATGATATAATTATAGTTATTTGTATTTTAAATATTCCGATAGTTACACAAGGGTAAAGCAAAATTGTGTTCTAGCGAAAATTCCTTTTCTCATTACGTAATTACAGCATAATAAACCAGCTAATTGATAAAGGTTATCTTTGTTGTAAGACTAACTGTGTTAGTAATATATACCAGCGGGTTAAATTCAGGAAAATAATTGAAGGACATTCCAAATCATTGGGAAATAACTCTGACCATATTTATGTGGTATTCTTTATTCCAAGAATAATGTGATAAACTTTATTGCAGCATTGTCGAGGATAATATTCAGGATTATTAATAGGCAAAGGAGTAAATATTTAAAGGCTTAGCAAGCGGGCAGCGAGAGAGAGAGAGAGAAAGGCGTGAGTCAGTGCTGGTGCAAAGGACTCCCATAGATGGTCAGAAAGCAGCTCCCAGGTCAAGGGGTACCGCCTCTCCTCCCAACGTAATTATTGTTCATAAGGTAAGCCTTTGGAGGTTATAGTATGGTAGTTACTATAGTTTTGGACAAAATGAGAGTTAAAAATTTGCACATATTTTCTCATTGTAAAAGAGAATTCTAAGGTCACTTAAAATGCCCCCCCCCCCAAAAAAAAATATTATTAAGGAATGGCAAGATCGTTTTAACTGGGAATCTCAAATAAAAGAAAGAGATTATAAAGTCTAGACAGTTGTAAGCCTTGTAGCAAGGTTTAGCCAACAATAAAACCTACCTTCAACAGGTTAGGACTCTGTTATCACTTAATTGTTAAATAATAGTAATTAGTAAGTGTCAGTAATTAAATGATAACAGAGCCTTAACCTGTTGAAGGTAGGTTTTATTGTTAGTTGTTAATGTGTTTAGTATAAAAGAGAAAACAATTTCGAAAGAATAGTTTTTGTATTGAGAATGTATATTTTGTAAGTAAATAGCAAATTTAAAAAAATTAAATGAAACTATTATGATATTAATTTCATATTTTTTTTTTAAATAATTTATTTATTGTTATTTACAACTGTATACAAACTGTATACATACAAGTAAATTTGCTGTAGGTGACATAGTGACATGATACAAACATGTGGAGAATCTACCCACTGATTCTCCAATAACATTTCTATAGGATATCTCGAGGATATCTTCTTTTCAGACGCCTAGGAGGATTATTAGGTAATGAAGGAGAAGCCAGGTTAGAAACAAGTGGATTTGGGTGGTTGAGAAGTTTATCATGGAAGGAATGGTATCTGGTTCTGGCCAAATCGGCAACATATGGAACATTGAGGTCCTGATGCATGACTTAATTTGTGACAAAGTAAGGATTAAGAATTTTACGAAGGATTTTGGAGGAATTTGAATTTGATATTTAGTTTTTGTTTTTGAAGATTATATGACATGGACAATCAGCCTAAAAATGAAAGACATTTTAAAGAAATTGGGACTGGTTAATAATTCAGGCATATTCAAAAACATTGGTATTATGTATGGAAGCAAAAAGGTAATAATGTGAAAACTATATTTAGGTTTTTTCCTTGATAATGGCCTAAGGGCCGAAACTATGGAGAATTAAAATAAACTGTTGAGAGTAAATTGGATCATTGTAGTTGATGTTAGTATTGATATAATCATATTAATCATAATATTATAATTAA
>NW_027105190.1:752449-766481 GCF_000696795.3 Halyomorpha halys | reverse complement strand
CTGGTATAAAAAATCTAGAACAATTGAAGATCCTATAAAAATAAACATTTTCGGCATTTTAAAGAAACTAAACCTTCAACATTTTAATGACTTAAACGACTTCTTTATCATGTTAATAATTGATTTGATTTAAAATAAAGACATATTGAGAAAGAATTGTAATTTTAATAAAAACATTATTGTTCATTTGAATGAGGGAAGAGAAATTTGAACATTAAAGTTTATTACTTGATAACTTAATTCGTATGTTTTTTCACATTGGACTAGCATTAATTTCTAAATTATTTTTTTTTTACAGTAGTCAAAGAATGTAGATATAAAAAAAGTCTTAGATCGCATTGATTAGTTATAAAATCGAAGGCAATAGCTGTTATAGATTAAAGTTATATTTTTCGCTAAAGCTTAGCTTTATACCAAGAGTTCCCAACCCAATAGACCACATGTCTCAAGTCCCACGCGGCGCGCGCTGGAAATAGCAGTCCTTTAGAAGGTCGTTATCGCATTTCTCTGGAGAGAATATTTGTACTTATAGTTTCCAAAATCAAGTAATATAAGTTAAAAAATACCTAAGTGCATTAGTGTTTGTGAATGAATTCTAAATATAAACTATAAATAAATTAGTAAACAGCAGGAACGAGTCGGCGAGGAATGCAAAGTAAACAAGAGTGTTTTAACTCAACTATTCCCAAACTCACGAAATGTTTACAAAGGACAAATAATGAAGCTCACTATAATTTTTTTATAACAGTCTTTACAGATGTATTTATGTGGGAAGGATTTTCTTACACGAATAATATATGAAAAAAAACCTTTCATTCAATTTTATTTTTTACTTAGAAAATACCTACATATTTTTTATTTAGAACAAATCTAAAGATTAATTCATCAACATTTTTGGATTTCACTAAATATTCAAGAGATTAGAAAAATCTCATAATTTAGATATTTAACTTATAACGTTTGAAAAAAGTTTATAAACACACTAGTATTGTAGTACATGAGGTTATATGTATGTATGTGTATTATAATACTGTACTAGCTATTGAAAAAAAATTAAACGAATTACAATGTTATGTTTGCTCCCTCTGGTAATTGGGTTGGATGAACAAATATAGTAAGGATTTTAAATCTGACACTAATTGGGTTGTTAGTCGGATTATCCTTCCCTACGCATATGTTTAAATTTAACTATTCGAAATACATAAAACTACTTACTTTAGTTTATTTAGTAAAAAAAAAAGGGGGGGTTTGCTTTCAACGCTGGAAGTTCACAAGTCAAGTACTTAAACAAGGAACAAGAAATTGTTATAGTACCTATAATAAGATTTAGAAATAAAATAAATGAATGGTTCCATTGAGTTAGAAGGCAACATTAAAAAATTGTACCACAATAGTCCATGAAGGGTCAGGGGTGCAGTACTTTATAAGGAAGTACTGTTACTAGATCAACGGTTGTACAAGGAGGTGATTTGGCCAGAATCACACTCGAGTGCTAGATTTTTACCCAGTTAAGGGTACTCCTACTTTATGAGGCTCGGTGGACCCCTGAGGAATCCCGAAACGACAGGGCTGTCTCTTGGCTACAGTAAAACAGAAAATAATTATCTGCCACAGTTGGATTCGAATCCGGGTCCTAAGTGTTGTAGTAGCCCATTCCCTTACCAATGAGCTACCCACACCCCAGAAGGTACCATAGGTCAACGTCAACCATAGGTGAACACCTTAAAAACATTTTGGCTTATTTTTTTTTTTTTCTGAGAGCTCTTTCAAAAATTGCATTTAGCACTAATGTGAAGCCTTAAATTGCGGACAGCATCTTGCACTCATTATATATTTTTTTCCTTATGGAGCGACCAGAACTACGTACCACTCAAATATCTCTTAATTACCTTTTTGTCTTCCTTCCACATTTCATTCATTCTTTCTGCATGTTAGGCCTTTTTCTATTCTTCCCCAAGCTCCCTATTTTCTTCCTCAAGAAAATTTAAGTTAGAAAATATATCCTTGAGTTGGTTTCTGTCTTGACATTCATTATTTAAGTTAAAATAATTTATTTATGATTCCGCAGAATCTGAGCCACATTTTTCTGATTTTCATATTTTGGATTGATATTAGCCCGTAATTTTCACATCACACTTGGGCTGTAAATTTTTGTCTGAATACCCTTTCACTATTGAAGAACTTTTACGGGTTCTTCAGGTTTCTCGTTTCCACACTATATTGAATCACTAATTTTTTCTCTGGTTACTTTTGTTATGTATGATTTTGTTGGCGAATTTTAGTTTTTCTAGTTTTCTGTTTTCCATTGTCTCTTTGCTCATTCCGTTGTTTCTGATGATCTCTCCGAGATATTTAAATTGCTTCGTGACCTTTACCCGCCCATATTTCGCCTTCACCGTTTCTTCATGTAGTTCTTGCTGCTCCGACAAGGTTATCGTACTTCTCAGTTCATTTTTTATTGGTTCTGGTTTATCCATAACAGCAGCTAGGCTTTGTGTAATAGATCATGGAGTTCAGGGTCCGGTGTAAGATGGTTGGTTCTATTCCTCTCCTGAAGCCTCTCTGACATTTGTCTAATTTTGGGTCAGTTCGTAGCTACAGTCTGCCAAAGTAGTTTATAAATTTACTTTTATCATTATTATAATTATTAAATGAAGAAAAATATTTCTTAAGCTAACTTACTATGGCCGCACTATTTGCTAATTCTAAGGGGAATCAAGTCCCATAATAAATAGATTAATATTTCATTTCATTTTGATTTCATATCTTGGGTTTGACATTTATTTCAAACAGGATTTTCCTAAATCTGAGGAGCAAATCCATGTTTTTTGTTATGAATATTTTTTAAAAGATCATAATTATTATCTCATCACAACATGGGACTCCATGTTAACTAATAACTGACAAGTTACTATAGCATGCTAGAATGAACAATATTTTATAGTTCAATATAAAAATATGAACAATATAGGTTTATACTTTCTATGTAGTCTAAAAGGAAGTTGAAAAACGAAAAATAGAATTGCTAAAACATTATTTCGTCATTTTCATGGGAATAATAAAAAACAATATTATTAAGAACATTAAAAAAAATTACAATACCGAAAAAGATTGTCGTGAGACACTAAACATAAGTTTATCAGATCTGAACCGGTTCTCATATCTAAAATAAGAAAACGAAAAAAGATGTTTCGAACTTTATTCAAGGGGAGGGATAACTGTGGTTGAGTTCGGGCAGCTTTGAAGACATCTCAGGCTTGGCTATACATGAACAGAGTATTCTTCATTGATTTTATAAAATTTAAATTAGAAATAAAATCAAAATGAATAATACTAAATGAATAAGGCTAACTTAAGTAGAAATAAATTATTATCTCAAAGTTCAATTGACGCATCAACTTCATTCTTATTGGCAACCATTGAATAAGAACTAAGTTTTACAAAACAAAAACATTTGTTTCCGTTTTCTTTTAAATAAATCCAAATAGGATTGAAATCAAAAGCAATTAAACAAAAATGGTGTAGCGTAATTTCTGTATATTTTATAGAAAGGTAACCCAGTAATTTATTGTTTCTACTTTATTTTTTTTTTAAATTCGACATCACTTAGTATATATAACATGTAAACAATAAGAAAAATATTTTTTAAGTAAAAAAAGGAAATAATTATAAAAACATAGTAGTGTATTTGACTAGGTTTTCCAATCCTGAGGAATTCACGTGAATTTCTATTATCATTAACTTATTCATTATCATTAACATGTTTATTTCTCAAATTCAAACAAGAACTCACATTACAACAGTGGTAACACATGTTAGATAAAGATTCAAACGATTCGATTATCATTTATACATCGATTCTTAAGATACTTCGAAGTATATAAGAGGATTCGAATATTTAACAAGGTAAAACCATATACCTCCCCGTGCTAATAATTGGATGGAATATAATTGATATCAATGGAGTGCGTTTCGATTAAATCTGTGCATACAGAAGTAAAAAGTTATTAAATGTAATAAGTAAATGAGTACTTTGAGTTGTTATTCAAACAATAATAAGCTTTATCAAACAAGATGATCATATTAACTAGATGTAAGCTAAGTGTTCATAGGAGGAATTAATTCTTCAGACTGTATCTCATAGGCACTATTTGATTCGGACAATTAAGATCCGTTAGTCATCAGCTGTGTACTCATGGATCTCTTCAGCGAGTGCTCAACTCAGCAGATTCTAAGAAAAAATTTGCGTCCATCAGCAAATATTGTTTATTAAACAACGAAGGAAATACATTCATAATCCCTTATTTAAATATAGGAAGCCATTTCGTAGAATACAAATCAAATAAGTATTTTTCGTTGTGTTTGAAAATATTCGGTATCGTAAAACTGGACTACTTCGGACCATATTTTGGACTTGGAATGATATTTTGCATTTTTTTGAACCAAACACAGGAATCAAAAAAGTTTGATTTACAATTTATAAATTATAAATTATTATTCATAATTTATAAATCGTCTTTCTTAGAGTAAAATGAAAGAAAAGTCACTACTATGACATATTTCTATGTATTTTTTAAGGGTATTGCATCAACTGAAAAATACCAGGGAATCTATAACAACTTTATGATTACGCACAGAAGAAACAACCTAGCAATAAAAGTTTGAGGTACGTTGTTTAACAGAAGAAGGAAAATACAAGAAAACCTGAACTTTTATCCAGCAAAGTAACCGAATTGTGTGGTAATTGCTATGGTTATTTATAATCATACAGGTAACTATAGTATAAAAACATAACACATGCTTGTACATAAACATGAATATACAGCATGCCATTTTAATAACTATGTGCAGGGGAATAATCAATAAGATAACATGATTACTATTTTTAAATTTTAATATCATTAAATTAATATTATTTTAATGTAATTCGTTTTGTCGTTCAACGCCAATTCGTTCGACCTACACGCAGGAATTATAATTGAAGTGATAGCTTCCCGCCGCAGGAAGTGGGCGAGTGAAGTTGTCAGAATGGATAATGAACAAATCACCACTGCACCAACGTCATAGGGGTCGACCAAAACGTATATATGAGCATTGTGTGAGGTCTGGCGATCAAAATTTGGCTTTTTTTGGCAATTATCATACAATCCATCAATTAGATAAATACTATTTATGTATTGATTATCTATCTATAGTGTATTAATAATCTCATTTGTTTAATTGCTATGACTAATAATTAATTAAGAAAAATACTATTAATTTCAGCTAAGCTGCCTGCCAATAAAGCCCCTTACCACATCCCCGATCAAATCTACTTATGCCATTAAAGGCATGTTGCTCACCTGTCCATTGCCGCAAAACTGGGCCAAGGTTTTCGGGACGAACACAACTAACTACCACTCATCTCGATTATCTAAACTTTTCATTGTGTAATCTTATATTTCTCAGGATCATTTCATCATGGGTTTTATTCCCCTTTAATCCTAACCTTCCCCCCCCCAAAAAAAAATTATGACTGCACCTTAAAATATAAAATAAATAAAGATTCATAAACAAAAGTATATTAAATTTAAACATATATAACTTTCTTGCTTTATATATTCATTTAACATAACGTCATTGGCAAAAGTATAAAACTAACAAACTCTCAAATATTAACTACATTTTAAAAAATTAAATTTTCATGATATGGTGTTTTTTTTTGTTTTTTTTTGTAAATACATTATACAATTCTAATACAGTATAAATAATAGGTTATAGCAAGAGATATAATAGCGGAAATATGACAATTAACCTTTATACATAAAATTAAGTAAAAATAAAATAACCCTAAATCAACAATTTTTTCAATATTATTTGATATACAAATGATATTTGTTTATAAATCAAATCAGACTATTACAATTTTAATTAGAGATTTTAGTGTATGTTTGAATTAATATTAAGTAGTTAATTTTTATAATTATTATTTTTAAATTATTAAATAATATTAGAAACTGCCAGAGTACTCTGACAACTAAATATGAGTTGGAAATAAAAATTTATTAAATTAAAACTGAAAATATACTAAACGATCCAGATTATATATATATTTTTTTAAAAAGGAAAATAATTAAAACTGGCATCATCCCTGATTAAAAAATTACTGAGAATAAAAATATAAAATACATATAACCGAACATAATAAATAGGCACTATTTAAATAAAAAAGTTATATTTTTGGAATTTTAATATAATATGTATTAAAGAAAAAATTAATTCAAATGAACCAGAGGTTCAGTTTATAATTTATATGCTCCTACAATATACGCTATTCCAATTCTATGGAAATCTAAAAGAGTAATAAAAAAAAAAATAATAATGCCACCACGAATTCGTTTAAATAAATGACAGTTCATTTTAATTTACTCTTGATCACTTTCAATTATAAACCGGCATTGGTCGTTTGAATTATTTGTTTTTAATTTTAAGTTCTCATAATTTACCTAAAGCTCATGTAGATACTCACGATCACTTATTCATAAGGCATTACTTAAACTTTATTCATCACAGCGGTTACGTAATTTATTCCGGAGAAGGCTTTAGACAAGAAACAGACGTACCTTTGGCTGGCTCACAGTAGAGCGGAGCCAACAGTCGTGAGCGATGGTCCATCCTGGTCCAGCGGCCGGCAACCACTGGAGCGACAGCCGCCTGGAACCCCCACCCTCTGCCCTATATGGAATAGTCTGTTCTGTGTCCTCTCCGTTGCATCCGAGCCCTGCGGCATTCCGGCAGACCGATATTGTACTTTAAACCGTAGGGAGGACACATTACAAATAGCCGGATTAATGCTAAATTTAAATATAAACACGCTAATAAAATATTTTCTGTTTTACAGTGTATCCAAGGACTTTACTGCAACAACTTGTTGGGCGGAGAGCGAGGAGGCAAAATCTTCCCGACTTATCTGAGAGAGGCCTAGGAAGTATTCCTTGAAATTTATTCTTCTCCTAAGCATTTTGGACATTTCATCTTCCTGTCTAGGGTTTAAAAGCAATTTTTAGAATAATAACGTCTTTGATTATTTTTTTCTCCGGTTTTTCCCATTTTTTTTTTTTAAAATTGGAGGAAAAAAATTTTCACGTGTGGTTTTTGATATTTTTTTAAAACGTTGGTTTTTTTTATTATGATTATTATTATTCCTCTTCTAAACATTTCATAATTGCGACTCGAACCGGTGTTTTTCTCTCAAATCTCACTGGCAATATTGGTTTTCCATTGAACCATTTCACTTAAACATTCTCTTAAATTTACTTCAACTTTATTTTAAATGATTGTTCTCTCAAAACAAATATTTTTGAAGATATTTCACAAAATAAGAGACCATTAAGTCAATGTTTGAAGATCTTAAAACGTAATGGCTGCACAGAGCTCATTTCGATTTCAAATTGGAGTGAATTGTATGGACTTTAAAACTGAATTGTAAGATTTTTTGAAGTTATTTAATAACAATTGAAGTAATGTGCGATTTAAACTGCTATATTAATATTTTGTGTATTGATTACTAGTTTATTATTCTGCCCTCCTTTATAAGAACGGAATATCTTACTAACCAAAAAAGATGCAGGTTAATGCATTTCTAATGGGTTAACCATTTGCAAAGATTAAATTGACGGCATATTGAGGTATTAAAATCAGGAAAATTATTTATTTACTGTTTTACCATGAATTTAAACTAAAGGAGTGATTTTTTGTCAGCGATTTTTAAATCTCAAAAATATCTTTGGTGAAGATACTATATTCTTCCTAATGTATCCAAGATTGTTGTCATATACAAATTGTTAATCTTTAAACTAGCTTAGTGTTTATAATTGTGAGTTGATTTTACAGATTTTATTTATTGTTTAGATAGCAATAGAATAATAAACTCATTTTATAATATTTCATGGTGAGGAGTCAGCAAGGAGGAGAGCATTCTGGTTCATGGTTTACGATGTAGCTCAAGGTGCTTCAGCTGGAACTGCCAAGTACACTTTAGATTTCCTTTCTCGAAACCGGGCTGGCAAGGAGGTTGCATTACTAAACCAACTTTCTTCGTAGCGGCTTTTAAGATATCTTTTTCAGACCGATATTGTACCATTTCCAAAAAAAACAAAAAAAAACAACTGACATGAATAGACACTAAATAATTCCTTGACCTTGCGAGTATGAGTTGGAAGGTGAGCGTGAATTTAAAACATAAGAAAATCGGCTTATTTAAGTCTGCAAATAAAATAGTAAGTATCTCTTATATTTTACTTTTATAAAATATTTTTTCTTTTTTCTTTGCTAAATCATTTTATTTTCCTCCCATCGTTTTATAGTTGTTGAAATGTGTCGTTTTATACTGGTGGTAATGTTTTTATTTTTATTTTACTATAAGGTTTACGACAAGATACTCCCACTTGGATTACTCATTGCATACTTCACTGAATATGGAATATTGCATATAAATAACCAAAACATTGCTATAAATTAATGATTTCTTAATTTTACAAATCATCAATTAAATAATAATTTTAAATTCGAGAGATCGAAACCACTCTATTGACAGAAATGTTTGGGATGGAATTCTCCTCTAGAGATGTAACTTATAATAAATACATATTTAAAGATGCATACACATTTTGTTAGAGCTTTAAAAAGAAAAAAAAAAGGCAACCCATTCTTAATTGGCGCGAGAGATGTTATCGAATTGGAAAATGATGAGACACAGAGAGCACCACTGTGACCTTATCAAATTTCACTGGAATCCGTTCATTGTAACTAAATCAATGATTAGATCAAGCGACCACAATTTTAGACCATTATCTGATTTATGTTTTGTGATAACCAATTTGCATTTTTTTTTTTGTCTTTGTTTACAGAGCTGAAAATTTACACAAAGAAAAAAAGTAATATTTAACTAAAATATAAATTAATCATATTTATATTTTCTATAATATTTTTATTTATGTTTAACTTATGATTTATATTTTTAAATCAATAATAATATTAATTTAGCCGGAACAAATAATGAATGTGGTGGGAAAACTTCTTTTGAAATAATTTTAATAAAATTAATATCTTAACCATAATGTCAGTCATTGATATTTCAGAGCTTATCTAACTAATTCAAGTATCTAATGGTACAATAAGACACTTAACATTATTTCTAATAGGTGATTATCATAATAGTTATTTGTGTAATGAAAAAACATTTAAATAAATAATTTGTATTGAAGAAACTTGATTTGGGAGTAGCTGATATCCAGAGATCTGTAAAATCGAATAGAATTAAGAATTTTTTTCTTTAATTAATAATTTATTTTGGGGTTATTAACAGAAATAAACAACAAGTCAAAATCATTATTTTATTTAATGTATGAAAAAGAGTTTTCTTGGGTTTTGAATGACAAAATCGTGAATTATTTCTCCAAAATCTATTTCATTAAGTTCAACAATTTATATCGACATTAGAACTAATCTTCTTAATCTATCTTGAAGCAATCGTACTGCTTAGTTCATTCGCTCGTTCTAATTTATAGAAAGCTGGAGTTTGGAGGACATATAATTCACTTTATATAGTAACATATTGATTAATTAGTTTTAAATCTTGACCATCCACTAACTTTTGTTTCTTCATATTTTTTTTTTTTTTTAAATATCTAAATAATTTATCTCTTCTAAATAACTTGTTAGTAAAAAAAAAAAAACGTTAATTTAGTACAATAGTTTTAATTTCTGCTTGTCTATTTTCCTTGGAGCCTTAAAAAACGCCTACAATGTTTTGTTTTTTTTTCGTCGGATTTTAATAAATGGTCTATATTTGATTTGGGTGTTTTCTAGACCATCCTTTGCTTAATAAATAAAATAAATTAATAAAGAAATACTTTCCAAATTATTTACAATAAAATAAACCTATGTACTAAACGATTTTCCAAATGGAATTTACTTATACATTAACTTACAAAATTAAGAAAAAAAAACAACTAAGATAATTTTCACTTGATTTTTCTGGGTTCACCATTAAAAATAAATAAATCTTGACCCCAGCATTTGTAACCCAAAAAATAAAACTATCATTTTCTAATCAAGATGCTAACCTATTATTCAACATAAGCATTCTTGCGGATCATATTCGCGCATAGCTCGAGGCCTGCAGTCACGAACAATCTAGATAAAGAGTGCAAGCAAACTAAATTCCTTTCTTCAACATTTATTTACACTGAAATTCTTCAAGAAGCAAAAATAGCATTCTGAATAGTAGGGCATTTTTATTCCAATCGATTTACTTCAAAAATCGATTGTTTCAAGTAAATCAAATTTTAATAATATAAGGAATCAAACCCAAGGATTAAAATGAATAGGAATGAGAAAACATTCTTTAGAATTAAATTCGATCTAACGGCATGTTTTGTATGATAAATAAATAATTAAGATATTAATAATTATTACTAATAAGATATATAATAATTAAGATACAAGATTAATTGAAATGAAAACTGCTCAATATGTATTTACGAAAAAGAAACATTCATCAAATCATTACAAACCGTCCTTTGTCAATATAGGAACAAATATTTGCTAGAAAATTTCCTTATTTTAAAAAAATAGTTTTTCTGAATGTATTTATTCAATTTCGCAACTGTATTCAGAAATACAATAAGTAAATGTGATGACGGGATTTAAAAAGTATAAACAAACCTTTTTGAAATTAAACATTTATTAATTACTAAGTCTGACATAAATACTTAGTAATTAACAAATGTTTATACATTAATAAATGTAAGTTTTTATTTACATACTTTATAGTAAGGGCAACTAACAACTGGATTGGATATAACAACTCGTGTTACGCATTTGAGTTTCTTAGGAAGTAGATACTTTTGGTAGATGTTCGGTATATATAAGAATTTGTTAATTTATAATAAATTGAATTGTATTAATATTGTTATAGCTGTGAGGGTGGTATTGTATTATATTCTTCTAAATATTGGGAAATCATCGAAGCCTTTATATATCACGAAATGTGAAAAAATAGTACCAAAAAAAAGAGTCAGTATTTATTATTGAAACATGTTGCTACATAGAATACTTTCTATTATAGATAGTATGTTTGCTTGATTTTATGAATATGTGTTTATTTCCTTTTCTAAAGAACCAGTTGTTGATTTTTGTATACAATAAGATGATTTTGTTTGTCGAATTCAGAGATTAGTAATAATACAATATTTTCTATAATTTTAATTCTAATTTTTATATTATTACACGCTTCATACTCTGTAAATACTAATAAAATCTACCCAATAACCCCAAAATAAAAAATTAAGAAGCATCGGCAACCGTTTAGTATTTCTTTTACAAATGATGAATTCAAACAAATCTATTTAATTTTTAATTTAAACTGTAAGACATAGCAGCTTACAATATAAATATATAAATTTGAAATTAAATATTTAATCCCAATATTTCGTAAAAATAACAAAATACATGAGTATGTGAGAATGAGAAAATAAATATAAAGCAACACAGTTCAATGATTATCGTCTATTACAGTCACATTAGCTATTTGCCAATTTGTTTACAATATCATAGTCAATGAGTGGACCACCTGTCAAAGGCCTTGGTCATCCAGTCGTCCTTCGAGTTCATTAACTCCTTCCAATAATTATTTGGATTACAGAAGCAGGATTTGATTGGAACTCTTGTGCGATTTTTTTTGGCCCCCATCGGAGGGGCAGGTTGTATGTTTGGTTCGGCATTTCTTCTCTCAAAAATAATCTATTGGGTGAAAATTTTAATTTTATCGTCAAAAAATATAGCTTATGATTGTGTCTTAACTCAGCATTGATATTTTCTTTCCTATTTAAATAGATAAACATTATATATAATCTGTCGCTTCTTCGAGACGGGTTTTATTCTTTAAATAAAATAAATTGTATCGAAATTAAATCTCATAAATTCTTTATTATTAATTTAAATGTCCAACGTTTCGGCCAACGTAGCCATCCTTAAGGACAATCTTTTTTTTTTTTTAATATAGTTTATTTATTGTTATTTACAACTGTATACATATATGCACATCAAGTAAATTTGCTGTAAGTGATATTATGACATGATACAAACATGTGGAGAATCTACCCATTGATAGAACTCCAAAAGGACAATCTTAAATACAAATTTACACCTCACATCCAACAATTAAAAACCTTTTGTAGACTATTCAGCCCAGATCAATAAATTTAGTCAAATTAACCTATTTTGTCACTTTTCCATTCGATTATAAAACTTTTAATAACAGATTAACTTAACACAATTATCACACAATATTATTCTAAAAAGTAATAATGAAATATTAAAATTGAATGGAAAAATGACAAAAATAATTTATTAATCTACGAAAAATAGCCTGCATAAAGTTTGGAATTGTCGGACGCGAGGTGTAAATTTATATTTAAATTGTCCTTGAGGATGGAAACGTTGGACATTTAAAGTAATAATAAAGAATTTATGAGACAGTTTGGATACAATTCATTTTCTTTAAATAGATATACATTTGTTTAGTGAATGCCGTAAATCTATGCATCTATACACCTGTTAGTGCATTAGGTGAGATCTTAAAAAATCAAAAATAAAAATCACTTTTTCCCTTCAACATACTTTTTATTTAAATTAATTGATGAAATAGTCAAATATCGAACAATTTAAGACAAGGTTAAAAATAAATAAATAAAAATTAAAAACAAATTGTTTATTTTATTCTAGCCCCGATAACAAGTTTATCAACAACAATATCAGGAATGGTGACCAGAAAAGAAAGCATCCTTGAAAGGCTGCGGTTGGTTGGTTAGATTAAGTACAATCTTGACAATTTGTTCTTACAGTAGGACATAACTGGAACCTGTGGAACAATTATCCAGCCTTCGGTTATGATATAATGAGGGTTTAATATACATTGATATTTATATTACAAATAAATGCTAGCAATTTCATACTTGCGACTGAAAGATTAGAAAAAATATTCTTACGAATAATATATAGCAAACTTTTGTTAGAAGCTTACAAACAAAAAATATATATACAACGTTAGTAAGACCTGCATAAGGTATTGTTAACCACGAAAGAATTTGTATTTTACAGCTTGATACATAATAAAAAATATAACGTAAAAACCTCTTAACACATTCACATGACTCAATATTTCTAATTCTGGTTCGGCGTGACCTACTATCACCATACCGTTTGATTCAACTATTCCTTAATTTCCGTTATAAATAGAAGAAAAAATAAAATCAGAGCCTAAAAGACAAAGATGACATAAAATTATTTCTAAGCATTGGTAATAAAGTGCATAAATGCAGGGGGATATTGACTTTACAACGACCAGATGGCTTCGATAAACCTTGTGTCATGTGGCAACACCTAGCCACCGTTGGACAAATAAGGCATAAAATCGGCTGGAGCCGTCCCAATTTCGTTCGGTTCGACTCTCCATTCGGGGCCATTAGTTATCTGGAATATTATCGAGGGCTCAACCTGTCACAGCCTTCGTGATTCATCTTCGCTATCACAGTTCCGACCAAGGATGCCCTATATGCATCGGAGGAGGGTTAAGCGTTTAAGTGGTATGATTGAGAGTAAGAATTTTTTTAAATTTATTTAACCTTAAAAAGTAAAAAGAGTAGGAACCCTCTAAAATGAATTATAATTTTTTAATACGTACTTGATAAGCATTTGTAGTGCGCGACGACTGCAACCTGAAGCGTATGTACAAGTCATTTTCTTAAGTTCCACTTCCTCACGAAATTAGAGAAGTACAAAAAGAAAATCATTTCGGCTAACGGAAGTGATAGTTATTGCTAAAAAATGTACGAAAATGCATTAAAAAAAATCAACCTTTCGTTTTAAAGTAAGAACAGGTCTAAATTAGAAGGTTCTGGATTTATCTTCTTTTTAGAAACCAAAGGAAGGAAAGTAAGAAAGAAGCAGACAGGATGATGGAGTTTACTACGAAACGAAAGTTTTATAG
>NW_027105190.1:742797-752399 GCF_000696795.3 Halyomorpha halys | reverse complement strand
TATGAAAAAGAGTTTTCTTGGGTTTTGAATGACAAAATCGTGAATTATTTCTCCAAAATCTATTTCATTAAGTTCAACAATTTATATCGACATTAGAACTAATCTTCTTAATCTATCTTGAAGCAATCGTACTGCTTAGTTCATTCGCTCGTTCTAATTTATAGAAAGCTGGAGTTTGGAGGACATATAATTCACTTTATATAGTAACATATTGATTAATTAGTTTTAAATCTTGACCATCCACTAACTTTTGTTTCTTCATATTTTTTTTTTTTTTTAAATATCTAAATAATTTATCTCTTCTAAATAACTTGTTAGTAAAAAAAAAAAAACGTTAATTTAGTACAATAGTTTTAATTTCTGCTTGTCTATTTTCCTTGGAGCCTTAAAAAACGCCTACAATGTTTTGTTTTTTTTTCGTCGGATTTTAATAAATGGTCTATATTTGATTTGGGTGTTTTCTAGACCATCCTTTGCTTAATAAATAAAATAAATTAATAAAGAAATACTTTCCAAATTATTTACAATAAAATAAACCTATGTACTAAACGATTTTCCAAATGGAATTTACTTATACATTAACTTACAAAATTAAGAAAAAAAAACAACTAAGATAATTTTCACTTGATTTTTCTGGGTTCACCATTAAAAATAAATAAATCTTGACCCCAGCATTTGTAACCCAAAAAATAAAACTATCATTTTCTAATCAAGATGCTAACCTATTATTCAACATAAGCATTCTTGCGGATCATATTCGCGCATAGCTCGAGGCCTGCAGTCACGAACAATCTAGATAAAGAGTGCAAGCAAACTAAATTCCTTTCTTCAACATTTATTTACACTGAAATTCTTCAAGAAGCAAAAATAGCATTCTGAATAGTAGGGCATTTTTATTCCAATCGATTTACTTCAAAAATCGATTGTTTCAAGTAAATCAAATTTTAATAATATAAGGAATCAAACCCAAGGATTAAAATGAATAGGAATGAGAAAACATTCTTTAGAATTAAATTCGATCTAACGGCATGTTTTGTATGATAAATAAATAATTAAGATATTAATAATTATTACTAATAAGATATATAATAATTAAGATACAAGATTAATTGAAATGAAAACTGCTCAATATGTATTTACGAAAAAGAAACATTCATCAAATCATTACAAACCGTCCTTTGTCAATATAGGAACAAATATTTGCTAGAAAATTTCCTTATTTTAAAAAAATAGTTTTTCTGAATGTATTTATTCAATTTCGCAACTGTATTCAGAAATACAATAAGTAAATGTGATGACGGGATTTAAAAAGTATAAACAAACCTTTTTGAAATTAAACATTTATTAATTACTAAGTCTGACATAAATACTTAGTAATTAACAAATGTTTATACATTAATAAATGTAAGTTTTTATTTACATACTTTATAGTAAGGGCAACTAACAACTGGATTGGATATAACAACTCGTGTTACGCATTTGAGTTTCTTAGGAAGTAGATACTTTTGGTAGATGTTCGGTATATATAAGAATTTGTTAATTTATAATAAATTGAATTGTATTAATATTGTTATAGCTGTGAGGGTGGTATTGTATTATATTCTTCTAAATATTGGGAAATCATCGAAGCCTTTATATATCACGAAATGTGAAAAAATAGTACCAAAAAAAAGAGTCAGTATTTATTATTGAAACATGTTGCTACATAGAATACTTTCTATTATAGATAGTATGTTTGCTTGATTTTATGAATATGTGTTTATTTCCTTTTCTAAAGAACCAGTTGTTGATTTTTGTATACAATAAGATGATTTTGTTTGTCGAATTCAGAGATTAGTAATAATACAATATTTTCTATAATTTTAATTCTAATTTTTATATTATTACACGCTTCATACTCTGTAAATACTAATAAAATCTACCCAATAACCCCAAAATAAAAAATTAAGAAGCATCGGCAACCGTTTAGTATTTCTTTTACAAATGATGAATTCAAACAAATCTATTTAATTTTTAATTTAAACTGTAAGACATAGCAGCTTACAATATAAATATATAAATTTGAAATTAAATATTTAATCCCAATATTTCGTAAAAATAACAAAATACATGAGTATGTGAGAATGAGAAAATAAATATAAAGCAACACAGTTCAATGATTATCGTCTATTACAGTCACATTAGCTATTTGCCAATTTGTTTACAATATCATAGTCAATGAGTGGACCACCTGTCAAAGGCCTTGGTCATCCAGTCGTCCTTCGAGTTCATTAACTCCTTCCAATAATTATTTGGATTACAGAAGCAGGATTTGATTGGAACTCTTGTGCGATTTTTTTTGGCCCCCATCGGAGGGGCAGGTTGTATGTTTGGTTCGGCATTTCTTCTCTCAAAAATAATCTATTGGGTGAAAATTTTAATTTTATCGTCAAAAAATATAGCTTATGATTGTGTCTTAACTCAGCATTGATATTTTCTTTCCTATTTAAATAGATAAACATTATATATAATCTGTCGCTTCTTCGAGACGGGTTTTATTCTTTAAATAAAATAAATTGTATCGAAATTAAATCTCATAAATTCTTTATTATTAATTTAAATGTCCAACGTTTCGGCCAACGTAGCCATCCTTAAGGACAATCTTTTTTTTTTTTTAATATAGTTTATTTATTGTTATTTACAACTGTATACATATATGCACATCAAGTAAATTTGCTGTAAGTGATATTATGACATGATACAAACATGTGGAGAATCTACCCATTGATAGAACTCCAAAAGGACAATCTTAAATACAAATTTACACCTCACATCCAACAATTAAAAACCTTTTGTAGACTATTCAGCCCAGATCAATAAATTTAGTCAAATTAACCTATTTTGTCACTTTTCCATTCGATTATAAAACTTTTAATAACAGATTAACTTAACACAATTATCACACAATATTATTCTAAAAAGTAATAATGAAATATTAAAATTGAATGGAAAAATGACAAAAATAATTTATTAATCTACGAAAAATAGCCTGCATAAAGTTTGGAATTGTCGGACGCGAGGTGTAAATTTATATTTAAATTGTCCTTGAGGATGGAAACGTTGGACATTTAAAGTAATAATAAAGAATTTATGAGACAGTTTGGATACAATTCATTTTCTTTAAATAGATATACATTTGTTTAGTGAATGCCGTAAATCTATGCATCTATACACCTGTTAGTGCATTAGGTGAGATCTTAAAAAATCAAAAATAAAAATCACTTTTTCCCTTCAACATACTTTTTATTTAAATTAATTGATGAAATAGTCAAATATCGAACAATTTAAGACAAGGTTAAAAATAAATAAATAAAAATTAAAAACAAATTGTTTATTTTATTCTAGCCCCGATAACAAGTTTATCAACAACAATATCAGGAATGGTGACCAGAAAAGAAAGCATCCTTGAAAGGCTGCGGTTGGTTGGTTAGATTAAGTACAATCTTGACAATTTGTTCTTACAGTAGGACATAACTGGAACCTGTGGAACAATTATCCAGCCTTCGGTTATGATATAATGAGGGTTTAATATACATTGATATTTATATTACAAATAAATGCTAGCAATTTCATACTTGCGACTGAAAGATTAGAAAAAATATTCTTACGAATAATATATAGCAAACTTTTGTTAGAAGCTTACAAACAAAAAATATATATACAACGTTAGTAAGACCTGCCTAAGGTATTGTTAACCACGAAAGAATTTGTGTTTAACAGCTTGATACATAATAAAAAATATAGCGTAAAAACCTCTTAACACATTCACATGACTCAATATTTCTAATTCTGGTTCGGCGTGACCTACTATCACCATATCGTTTGATTCAACTATTCCTTTATTTTCGTTATAAATAGAAGAAAAATTAAAAGCAGAGCCTAAAAGACAAAGATGACATAAAATTATTTCTAAGCATTGGTAATAAAGTGCATAAATGCAGGGGGATATTGACTTTACAACGACCAGATGGCTTCGATAAACCTTGTGTCATGTGGCAACACCTAGCCACCGTTGGACAAATAAGGCATAAAATCGGCTGGAGCCGTCCCAATTTCGTTCGGTTCGACTCTCCATTCGGGGCCATTAGTTATCTGGAATATTATCGAGGGCTCAACCTGTCACAGCCTTCGTGATTCATCTTCGCTATCACAGTTCCGACCAAGGATGCCCTATATGCATCGGAGGAGGGTTAAGCGTTTAAGTGGTATGATTGAGAGTAAGAATTTTTTTAAATTTATTTAACCTTAAAAAGTAAAAAGAGTAGGAACCCTCTAAAATGAATTATAATTTTTTAATACGTACTTGATAAGCATTTGTAGTGCGCGACGACTGCAACCTGAAGCGTATGTACAAGTCATTTTCTTAAGTTCCACTTCCTCACGAAATTAGAGAAGTACAAAAAGAAAATCATTTCGGCTAACGGAAGTGATAGTTATTGCTAAAAAATGTACGAAAATGCATTAAAAAAAATCAACCTTTCGTTTTAAAGTAAGAACAGGTCTAAATTAGAAGGTTCTGGATTTATCTTCTTTTTAGAAACCAAAGGAAGGAAAGTAAGAAAGAAGCAGACAGGATGATGGAGTTTACTACGAAACGAAAGTTTTATAGGTTATAGCATAAAGTTTAGGTAACGTGTGGGAAATTAAGGCCACTATGGACAATTTTTTATAATTATGAATCGTATTAAAGATTTTAGTTTGCAAGGGTTGAATATGGCAAGGGATGGTGGGGATAATGGATAGTTCATGTGAATGTAAATGAACTTTATGTCGGCGGATCGAAGGCAGATTTTAATATCTATGGTTTTTTTTGTGTTTAACATTCTTTTCTCTTCCCCATGCCAAAAAGGCCAATCTGAATAATGTCGTCATTAATTTAATTAACCTTATATCCATTCCAAACACTTTCGTTTCATAAATACGCATACATAATTTTGGCCTTGTAATAACAACTGGAGAGGGTATAGCGTTTATTTTTCACTGTTTCAGCAGTTATAAACAACTATTAGCTTCTTGTTTCAACCTTGTATCAGAATTTCAAGTCGATCTTTAGTTCAGATGGAATATTATTAAAGTAAAGTAAT
Source organism: Halyomorpha halys (assembly GCF_000696795.3). Taxonomy (NCBI): domain Eukaryota; kingdom Metazoa; phylum Arthropoda; class Insecta; order Hemiptera; family Pentatomidae; genus Halyomorpha; species Halyomorpha halys. The sequence goes on along the minus strand of NW_027105190.1, from coordinate 747,276 downwards.
AAAAATGAGGGGAAAATGAGATTTGCAGTATTTTAATCCTCCGGTTTTTACATGGTTCGTCAAAAATAACTGACGAATTTAGGGTGTACTAAATAAGACAATGTTCACTAGTACATTCTGTATAAAGTTTTAAGCATAGTTGTCATTTTCAAGCTACAACATCTTATATAGTTCCCAATAACATTTGATATGAGCCGGTGGATGCAAAAGATGCGTCAAACCAAAGTTTTGGGATATACAATGAGTACGAAATAACAGTTGCTCTAGTTAAAACTTTTCAATCAAAAGCATATTAAACTATTTTAAAGTATCTGGAGTTAATGCACAAAGTAATTAATTAATGTTTTGTTTTTTTATAGCAAAAATAATTTTATTCTTTATTTGACGTATCCTTTAGATTGTACTATAGACTGATTATTTTTTGACAATCCAATCTTTGGTAAAATCTATCGAGGGACCAGAGTAGAAAATGAAACTCATGTATAATTTAATATCTTGAAACACATCCATTTGAAAATAAAATAAAGATTTTTTTTGTCAGATGGGAAACTATTCAAGAAAGCGGAGATATGCCGCGAATTATACATTCAACTCCTGATTTAGTATATGAACCATTGCTATAAGAACCGTATATTAGTAACGTTGCCGTAAATTCTTTTGATTTTTCAAAAACTCTAATCGTTTAGCCATTAAAAAAAAAAGACACAATCTCCCAAAACACTGGTAAAGTAAAGAGGGCTTTGTATGCTTAGCCCACCAAGTAGATGACAGGCAGGCCCGGGTCCGGTCAGGGCTACCTCAGCCTTCTACCTTCCTCAATTGTGTCACTTTCTAAAGTCGCGCGGCGTCAACAGCCCATAAAGGAGGCCTGCAACGCCCATGAACGTTCGTATAGTGTTTTATTGCTATGTTGAAACCTTCCTAGGGGGAACATGATCTATAAAGTTGAAAATGATTACCAAATCATTAATAAACTGCCAAGTAAGCTAAGCATATTATCTATAACTGCCAAGTCCTTTATAATTGGGCAATAATAATAAATACGCTGTAAGTTATTACATTAGAAATAATTTATTTCAAATAGTTGGGTGTACATCTCAAACCAAAATTGAAAAGTTATTATATACTGTCTTCGTAAATAGCAGAACCATGGACGTAAGAAACTTCTAATTGGCAGCCAATTTGAAAACAAAACAGGGGATAGTAATACCAAGTTGCGAGGTCGTCTTGGGATGGACTGTAACTTCAGTGCCAAATCCAAAAATAAAGTCTGATTTAGTCAATTATATTTTTTAATCAGAATTTTAAAATCGATTTTTAAATTATACTTGTCTTGTAAACATAAAGATAAACCTATACACGTTTGCCAAACAATTCACAGGCTTGTGGATGAGTTATTTTGATTGGATCGGTACAGGTTGCCATGAACTTGATGCCCGATCCGCAGAGTGTCGATTTTTGGGCTCAAATCAAAGGGCGCTTGTGCTGCATCCACACGTTTGCGTTCAGTTTGCATTGTTTTAGAATTGCCAACAGATTAATATTTACACTCTCTGTTAAAGAATTTCCCTAACCGTCGGAGTCAATAATTAACACCTTATAATTAAATAATGGTATATTTTAAAATTCTATCCATTCGGTGTAAAGAGGTTATTTTTTCAAATCTTGTCAATAAACTATAAAGGTTTATTTTTTATTTAACACAATACAAATATAAATTTATTAAGACATTATATGGTTGGGTAGTTAAATTAACACAATGCTTGTTAAAAAAATCTATAACGAAAGTTGGATTTATAGGTAATGTAGTACTATTTCTATGAATGTTTATCATCTCCCATCTAATTTGCTGATATTAAGTTTCCTTTAATTCTATTCTAGCTTTATTTTCTTCCTTTTTATAATGAAAGTAGTATAAATCGAATGCAATAGCCAACAAAAGTCAAAAGAACAAGACAAGCGTGTGAATACCGATTTTTATTGCTTCTTTTGTTTAACAAGCATTTGTACAAGTCTTGAATTTGCGGAAAGTAGCAAACGTGTAGACCCTGCATGAAACTTCAAGTTTTGAGGGGGGGGAGGATTAATTTTTTTTTAATCGAATTGAATGGTTCAATATATTGAGAATAATAATTTAAGACTCCCCTTATTTTTAAATATGTCATTGTAATTTTTTAACAATTGTAGACAACAATTTATATCATTGTATTTTTGAAATGAGGACGGAATAAGGAGTAATGCTAATGTATCAAAATAAATTTGAAGTCAGCAGTAATGAAAGGTAACTATTTTGATCAAATTTATGCTCTTTAATTATTATTCTGTAAATTTCATGATATATTAAAAAAAAAAATTGATAGTGATAAAATTTTTTTTTAAGCCAATACATGTTTATAAAGTAAAAATTAATATGTTCTCTTGGAGGTACGAATGAGTCAATATAAAATTGTAGGTAGGTTCTCTTATCAGTAGTTAGAATTGATAAAAGGATATCTTTGATGAATTATCTTCCAAAATAGGATTACAAAAAGAACGAAATTAGAATTAGCCGAAATCCATTTAGTTATAGAAAATTCATTCCTATCATTTTTACTAAAATTGTATAAAACAAGATTTTTTTTTTTAAATCTAAACCAATAAATATTTTATTCTATTATCTAAAATCATCAGCTATTATTCTGATTGCTAAAATTTTCTATGAATAAACGAAAATTTGATATATTCTTCTTAACTTAGTACCTTTTAAATGGCAGTACCACAATTATAACAGTGGAATGCGTTCTTAACCCGCATCTTTAGTTTTCATGTGTAAGAGCCCATCAAGGAAAATATCTTTAGCTGGAAGTTTCTAATGGTTGGAAAGCTACGGGCGGAATGGGAAGTCGATTTTCTGTTAATACCGTACACTTCGCTGACAAGGAGATGAGAACGGCATTAGGCCTCTGATGGGAAAGCAGCTTAATTACAGTGGATATGTTAAGTCATTATGTATAACTCTACTAAAATCATTAAAAATGGGATATTTTATTTTACAACGTGAAAAAACCAACTTCGATCAACCAAGGAACACATTTTAAAAGAACAATGTGCAATGGTATATTCTTTTAAATAAAAAAATAGAAAGACTACAGGCAAGTACCATCGAAAGGAGTTATTATAATGGATCATTAAATGTTTATACTAATGGTAATTACCCTTCCATCTTTGTAGCTAGTCGTTTATTACATTAACTAAATAGCATTGGAAAATTAAATAAATTTTAGCAAAATATATTGATACTCTCAGGTAAAATAATGCATGAATTATACAATTCTTTTATACAATAAATAAACAATACAATGTTTTTATTATGTTTAATGGTTTAATACATTCATGATACTACCATCTTGACGTACAATAAAATTAAATTTTTTCCACGCACATGGAGTGTTCATATATACGTATCTACTCAGGCTACACGCACATCAATATTATAATAAATCAATATTAAATCATTAATTCTTTTTATCAAAAAATAATTCTGAAATAATCAAATTTCCTCAGCCCCTTCTTAAAATGCATTACCAGAATGCAGAAAAAGAGGCTATTTTCAACCCGTTTTCATCATGAATTCATCCCCACCCACCCTTAATTAACAATAAAATAAAATATGTTATATTATGAATTATATATTTTTAAAATAATTAAAAGTTAATTATACACAAGTATATGGTCAAGATTCCTTACTTAATATTTTCCTTCTTTTTTTTTTTTTTTTTTTAAAGACACGGTTGTTTACTTATTATTGGGCATTATTTAATTTATCTATCTGTTTATTTGTGAATTAAATATTACATATTACTTAGATATACTATAGGCTCTCGCTAATCCGAACTAATTAAAACCTAAATAATAGTACAGAATGAAAATTAATAAAAATAGAGTGATGAAAGAAGTGGAAAATAAGACGTATATATAGATAATTAAATATTTAAGTATAAAAATATAATGTTATACAAAATAAAATGAAAGTTTTTTTTTTTGATTCGATGGTTCAAATGACCAAAACGACCATCAGGATGATTATTTCACAACAATAATTTTTTTTCACATTTCCTTATAAAAGATAAGCATAACAATAGAGGAATTCAACCTCACTATAGAACTGACAGATGAGTTCTAAAATTAGTACGTTCTACGAGAGGAAGAACACAGCTCACTTCTGAGAAGCTACTGGCCCACATTCACGAGTGTTTTTCCAAAAGAATCGGCCGTAACATTGACATAGTCTTGGAAACTGACTAACTTTATTACGGTTTAATTTCGGAAACAATGATTTCGTTTTCTTTGACTCAGTTTTTTCACACATTAAAATCCTATAAACTCACGTGTATGTGTGTTAGTTAACTTTATTTAGCAATGTATTTTTACTTCTATGGTAATATACAAGTAGATTAATAATATATAGATTTAGTATTATATGTACTTATTACTCATTAA
>NW_027105190.1:728925-742747 GCF_000696795.3 Halyomorpha halys | reverse complement strand
GTAACGTGTGGGAAATTAAGGCCACTATGGACAATTTTTTATAATTATGAATCGTATTAAAGATTTTAGTTTGCAAGGGTTGAATATGGCAAGGGATGGTGGGGATAATGGATAGTTCATGTGAATGTAAATGAACTTTATGTCGGCGGATCGAAGGCAGATTTTAATATCTATGGTTTTTTTTGTGTTTAACATTCTTTTCTCTTCCCCATGCCAAAAAGGCCAATCTGAATAATGTCGTCATTAATTTAATTAACCTTATATCCATTCCAAACACTTTCGTTTCATAAATACGCATACATAATTTTGGCCTTGTAATAACAACTGGAGAGGGTATAGCGTTTATTTTTCACTGTTTCAGCAGTTATAAACAACTATTAGCTTCTTGTTTCAACCTTGTATCAGAATTTCAAGTCGATCTTTAGTTCAGATGGAATATTATTAAAGTAAAGTAATAAAAATGAGGGGAAAATGAGATTTGCAGTATTTTAATCCTCCGGTTTTTACATGGTTCGTCAAAAATAACTGACGAATTTAGGGTGTACTAAATAAGACAATGTTCACTAGTACATTCTGTATAAAGTTTTAAGCATAGTTGTCATTTTCAAGCTACAACATCTTATATAGTTCCCAATAACATTTGATATGAGCCGGTGGATGCAAAAGATGCGTCAAACCAAAGTTTTGGGATATACAATGAGTACGAAATAACAGTTGCTCTAGTTAAAACTTTTCAATCAAAAGCATATTAAACTATTTTAAAGTATCTGGAGTTAATGCACAAAGTAATTAATTAATGTTTTGTTTTTTTATAGCAAAAATAATTTTATTCTTTATTTGACGTATCCTTTAGATTGTACTATAGACTGATTATTTTTTGACAATCCAATCTTTGGTAAAATCTATCGAGGGACCAGAGTAGAAAATGAAACTCATGTATAATTTAATATCTTGAAACACATCCATTTGAAAATAAAATAAAGATTTTTTTTGTCAGATGGGAAACTATTCAAGAAAGCGGAGATATGCCGCGAATTATACATTCAACTCCTGATTTAGTATATGAACCATTGCTATAAGAACCGTATATTAGTAACGTTGCCGTAAATTCTTTTGATTTTTCAAAAACTCTAATCGTTTAGCCATTAAAAAAAAAAGACACAATCTCCCAAAACACTGGTAAAGTAAAGAGGGCTTTGTATGCTTAGCCCACCAAGTAGATGACAGGCAGGCCCGGGTCCGGTCAGGGCTACCTCAGCCTTCTACCTTCCTCAATTGTGTCACTTTCTAAAGTCGCGCGGCGTCAACAGCCCATAAAGGAGGCCTGCAACGCCCATGAACGTTCGTATAGTGTTTTATTGCTATGTTGAAACCTTCCTAGGGGGAACATGATCTATAAAGTTGAAAATGATTACCAAATCATTAATAAACTGCCAAGTAAGCTAAGCATATTATCTATAACTGCCAAGTCCTTTATAATTGGGCAATAATAATAAATACGCTGTAAGTTATTACATTAGAAATAATTTATTTCAAATAGTTGGGTGTACATCTCAAACCAAAATTGAAAAGTTATTATATACTGTCTTCGTAAATAGCAGAACCATGGACGTAAGAAACTTCTAATTGGCAGCCAATTTGAAAACAAAACAGGGGATAGTAATACCAAGTTGCGAGGTCGTCTTGGGATGGACTGTAACTTCAGTGCCAAATCCAAAAATAAAGTCTGATTTAGTCAATTATATTTTTTAATCAGAATTTTAAAATCGATTTTTAAATTATACTTGTCTTGTAAACATAAAGATAAACCTATACACGTTTGCCAAACAATTCACAGGCTTGTGGATGAGTTATTTTGATTGAATCGGTACAGGTTGCCATGAACTTGCGCCCGATCCGCTGAGTGTCGGCTTTTGGGCTCAAATCAAAGGGTGCTTGTGCTGCATCCACACGTTTGCGTTCCGTTTGCATTGTTTTAGAATTGCCAACAGATTAATATTTACACTCTCTGTTAAAGAATTTCCCTAACCGTCGGAGTCAATAATTAACACCTTATAATTAAATAATGGTATATTTTAAAATTCTATCCATTCGGTGTAAAGAGGTTATTTTTTCAAATATTGTCAATAAACTATAAAGGTTTATTTTTTATTTAACACAACACAAATATAAATTTATTAAGACATTATATGGTTGGGTAGTTAAATTAACACAATGCTTGTTAAAAAAATCTAGAACGAAAGTTGGATTTATAGGTAATGTAGTACTATTTCTATGAATGTTTATCATCTCCCATCTAATTTGCTGATATTAAGTTTCCTTTAATTCTATTCTAGCTTTATTTTCTTCCTTTTTATAATGAAAGTAGTATAAATCGAATGCAATAGCCAACAAAAGTCAAAAGAACAAGACAAGCGTGTGAATACCGATTTTTATTGCTTCTTTTGTTTAACAAGCATTTGTACAAGTCTTGAATTTGCGGAAAGTAGCAAACGTGTAGACCCTGCATGAAACTTCAAGTTTTGAGGGGGGGGAGGATTAATTTTTTTTTAATCGAATTGAATGGTTCAATATATTGAGAATAATAATTTAAGACTCCCCTTATTTTTAAATATGTCATTGTAATTTTTTAACAATTGTAGACAACAATTTATATCATTGTATTTTTGAAATGAGGACGGAATAAGGAGTAATGCTAATGTATCAAAATAAATTTGAAGTCAGCAGTAATGAAAGGTAACTATTTTGATCAAATTTATGCTCTTTAATTATTATTCTGTAAATTTCATGATATATTAAAAAAAAAAATTGATAGTGATAAAATTTTTTTTTAAGCCAATACATGTTTATAAAGTAAAAATTAATATGTTCTCTTGGAGGTACGAATGAGTCAATATAAAATTGTAGGTAGGTTCTCTTATCAGTAGTTAGAATTGATAAAAGGATATCTTTGATGAATTATCTTCCAAAATAGGATTACAAAAAGAACGAAATTAGAATTAGCCGAAATCCATTTAGTTATAGAAAATTCATTCCTATCATTTTTACTAAAATTGTATAAAACAAGATTTTTTTTTTTAAATCTAAACCAATAAATATTTTATTCTATTATCTAAAATCATCAGCTATTATTCTGATTGCTAAAATTTTCTATGAATAAACGAAAATTTGATATATTCTTCTTAACTTAGTACCTTTTAAATGGCAGTACCACAATTATAACAGTGGAATGCGTTCTTAACCCGTATCTTTAGTTTTCATTTGTAAGAGCTCATCAAGGAAAATATCTTTAGCTGGAAGTTTCTAATGGTTGGAAAGCTACGGGCGGAATGGGAAGTCGATTTTCTGTTAATACCGTACACTTCGCTGACAAGGAGATGAGAACGGCATTAGGCCTCTGATGGGAAAGCAGCTTAATTACAGTGGATATGTTAAGTCATTATGTATAACTCTACTAAAATCATTAAAAATGGGATATTTTATTTTACAACGTGAAAAAACCAACTTCGATCAACCAAGGAACACATTTTAAAAGAACAATGTGCAATGGTATATTCTTTTAAATAAAAAAATAGAAAGACTACAGGCAAGTACCATCGAAAGGAGTTATTATAATGGATCATTAAATGTTTATACTAATGGTAATTACCCTTCCATCTTTGTAGCTAGTCGTTTATTACATTAACTAAATAGCATTGGAAAATTAAATAAATTTTAGCAAAATATATTGATACTCTCAGGTAAAATAATGCATGAATTATACAATTCTTTTATACAATAAATAAACAATACAATGTTTTTATTATGTTTAATGGTTTAATACATTCATGATACTACCATCTTGACGTACAATAAAATTAAATTTTTTCCACGCACATGGAGTGTTCATATATACGTATCTACTCAGGCTACACGCACATCAATATTATAATAAATCAATATTAAATCATTAATTCTTTTTATCAAAAAATAATTCTGAAATAATCAAATTTCCTCAGCCCCTTCTTAAAATGCATTACCAGAATGCAGAAAAAGAGGCTATTTTCAACCCGTTTTCATCATGAATTCATCCCCACCCACCCTTAATTAACAATAAAATAAAATATGTTATATTATGAATTATATATTTTTAAAATAATTAAAAGTTAATTATACACAAGTATATGGTCAAGATTCCTTACTTAATATTTTCCTTCTTTTTTTTTTTTTTTTTTTAAAGACACGGTTGTTTACTTATTATTGGGCATTATTTAATTTATCTATCTGTTTATTTGTGAATTAAATATTACATATTACTTAGATATACTATAGGCTCTCGCTAATCCGAACTAATTAAAACCTAAATAATAGTACAGAATGAAAATTAATAAAAATAGAGTGATGAAAGAAGTGGAAAATAAGACGTATATATAGATAATTAAATATTTAAGTATAAAAATATAATGTTATACAAAATAAAATGAAAGTTTTTTTTTTTGATTCGATGGTTCAAATGACCAAAACGACCATCAGGATGATTATTTCACAACAATAATTTTTTTTCACATTTCCTTATAAAAGATAAGCATAACAATAGAGGAATTCAACCTCACTATAGAACTGACAGATGAGTTCTAAAATTAGTACGTTCTACGAGAGGAAGAACACAGCTCACTTCTGAGAAGCTACTGGCCCACATTCACGAGTGTTTTTCCAAAAGAATCGGCCGTAACATTGACATAGTCTTGGAAACTGACTAACTTTATTACGGTTTAATTTCGGAAACAATGATTTCGTTTTCTTTGACTCAGTTTTTTCACACATTAAAATCCTATAAACTCACGTGTATGTGTGTTAGTTAACTTTATTTAGCAATGTATTTTTACTTCTATGGTAATATACAAGTAGATTAATAATATATAGATTTAGTATTATATGTACTTATTACTCATTAATCAAAACACGAATTTTAAACATGCTATTAATCACAAAGTCACTGATAAAGCAGTATCAAAGTGGAGCATAATTTAAATGCAAATGTTTTCGAAACTTATTATTGTTATAATAATAAGTTTGTTATGGATATTGTTTTATTAAGGATTAAAGTTCGCTTTCAACCTGTGAGTTGATTTCAGTTTCTTTCTGAGTCTAACCTTTCACCCATTTTCCTTGGCTACAATTATGCATGTGGAGGAGGGGTCCCATAACACTACTCTCTAAGCAAAATGAGAGGATGGAGTATGAAGGCTACTTTAAGTTGAAGTTAATAGGGGTTTTGCATGCCAATGTAATTATCTATAAATGTAATTATTTAATCACTAATTTGAAGAGAACATAAGTTGAAGTAAATATTTCCAATAATTTGGTATATCTGAAATTAAAATCCATTAAGCCGTTCTTGAGAAATCCGTACTTCTTCCTCTGTTATGTTCACTCATTACAACGTCAATATTATTGATCCCAATATATATTTTCTCTTCTAACAAGTAAGGAGTGAATATAAAATTGAGTTAACGCGGCCAATTTATCAATGAATATAGCTGGGAATGTTAATAAAAATTAATTTCTTCTAAGTAAAACATTAAAATAAAAAGTTTTATACAAATAAAGAATTATTTCTGATATAATAGAGAAATTTGTTAACTAAAAAAATAAGTACAAAGAATAAAATATTAAAAAAGTACTAATAATAATATTAAAAAATATTTTACAATATTTACTTTTTACAATAAAAAAGTGACTTAAAATTTGTAGTAATTCAAAAAAACCCAATATCAATAACAAAATATGGACATGCTTTTAGTAACTCAAATTTCTTTTTTTAATTCCCTGCCTAGCCATTTCTGGCATACGAGGTGCGGCAGCAAATCTCGACTGTCAACTGCCGACTCTCAACAGTCAAATGTCAAATTCAGCGTATCAGATGCCACGCCTTCGAAAGGAATAGACCCCACCTTCCGGCATCGTTCGCTCGGGAATCGTGCCCACTCCAATATACTCCTTCCTCTTAAGTAATTATGTCGGTTTCTGAACATGGCGGAATATGGATCGTTTGTGAATGGCGATCCTACACGGAAAAGCGTCGTAACAAAGGATCAGTTACTGCTCCACTATGGTCTATAGTAACCATCTCCAGTAATTTGAAAACTCGAAAAGTTGGAGAATTGGGGGTTTGAGAACCTACGGCAAACCATGAAAATGGTGGTAAATCATTATTCTAAGAGGTTGTTGTACACAAAATTGTTTGAAGGAAGGAGTTTGATAGATAAGGTACACTGCGAGAAAAAGTGAAGCAAAAAAGACGGGTCATATGCTCCAGGGCCGTGGCAGAGAAATAGGAGCCAGTTACTGTTTGCTTTATGTTTCATTTTTGACTGCAGTGGCAGAATGTCCTATTAATCTCAACGTAAACCTGAGCTCCGAGGGCGTTATCAACTCCCTTTCTCTTGGCTTTTCTTTCCCCTTAAACAAGAATAGGGTTCCCTATATAATTTACTAATACCAGCAAAGACTGAAAATGAATTTATGAAATTATGCAAATTTAATGTGATATGAAAAACACTCTTCTATTTTTCTTACGAAATCCCATCACGATAATTTAAAAAATAATTGTTGCTTTCCATTGATAATTTAGAAATTTCATTAAACTAAGCAATAAATAAAAGAATTAGTGAATCGGAAAAGTTAATGAATAAACATCTAATAGGTTTAATCCAGAAATTCCCTTGTAGATACATAATTATATTAAAATGAGCATTTTACATTTGCATTTAAATACAGCCCCATTAAAACTAGTGAATGCAAATATACTATTAAGCGGAAACACCTCCAAGATCCAGTTAGCATGGCATATTAAAATGTATAAGGCCGAGGCGTTTCGCAGTACTGTGAGAAAGGGAACTTCCGGTCATCTCCCGGGTATATCCTAACGTGCAAAACAAAAGAGAACTTTCTCATTCGATGTCAGAAGAGAATAATACTCAGCTTTAATGGCTTTCGTTTGAGAAAGAGGCGGTGAACGGCTTTCAGGCCATTTTTAACTCATTTTGTATAGAATGATATAATGATATAAAAGTAGAGCATGCGCCTTACCTTTAAAATATTTTTGTAAAGAATCTAACAAATAAAGTGAACTTACCTGAAACAGAAAGAAAATTACAGATTATTTTATGATATTAGGTAAATATTAATAAACTTCATTAACAATAAAACTTAAAAAAATCTATTAAGGTGGGTCTTATTTATTGCATATTTTTGACTAATGAATTAATCAGGATCTATTACAAATTTATTTAGTTGGGAGAGCTACCATCTAAAGTAATTTCAATTAAATGGATAGATTTAATTCAAATTACGACCATAGTAGTTGTGAATTCTTGACACTAAGGACCCAGGACCTAGCGGTCAAAAGGAGCCCTTTAGCCCTGTGGCAGGTAAATTAAAACAAATCATAAATGAGGAGTAGGATGGATCCAAAAAAGATTTAGCAGTTTATCGTCGATGTCGAAAGAAAGTGATATCCTTTTAACAATTTGAAGAAGTAATTCATGACTTTTCGATAAAAAAATAAAACAAGAAAAGTAACTCTAATAAATGTTAAAAAATTGTCACTTTTCAAACATTAAATAAAATAATGGCCTTAAATATTATACTGTTTAATTCTACTGATAACCCAAAGTAGTTCAGAAAATAAATTCTTTAAATTGGAGGCCTGAAATGCCAAAGGCCCCCACTAATGTTTAAGGCGGCCTTGGACATAAGCTCTCCCAACAAAATAGAGAAAATCGCTTATTACGCACTTGCCCTCGATCGATTCAGATGTAAGAATAATTATCGTAACTATGTCAATAGATACTTAACACTAAAATACGAAATGGTAATCGTTAGCCGGAGAAGTTCAAGGCTCGGTCGGGTTTAAAACAAGGCGATTCTTTATCACCTTTCCTATGTAATTTGCCACATGAATACGTTATTAAAAATGTGATGAATACCGAAAAGGGTTTAACTTTAGGTGGTAAAATACCGGGTATGCTGATGCGGGTATGCTTGGGTATGCTGATGATTCGATATTATTGAGTGAGGACAAGGGAACCATAGAACTGAATACAACTACGTTGATTAAATCTAGTAAGGAACTAGGTCTCAAAATAAATAAGGATAAAACAAAATATATGGTTAGTAGTAGAAACGGGAGCGATTTCAGTGATAGAGATATAGGAGGAAATATATTTGAACAGATAGATAGGATAAATATATATAGATTAAAGTGTTTAGGTTCTATGACAACAAGAAAAAATGACATTGATGAGAAAATAAAATCGAGGTTAAAGCCGGGAAAGTCTTGTTATTTTTCAATTTCGAAATTTCTCAGCTCGCGCCTTCTATCCAAAAACTTTAAAAGTTGGAATTTACAAGAATATTATCCTTCCCAGTGTTCTTTATGAATGCGAAACGAGGCCTCTTACACTAAGGAAAGAACAGCGCCTTAAGGTTTTTGAAAATAAAGTATTACGTAAAATATTCGAACCGAAAAAGGATAAATTAACGGGAGAATTTAGAAGGCTAGACTACTCTGAATTTTGGGAACTGTACCCGGTAAATACAACTCAGATTATAGCATTGAGATGGATAAAATGAGCGAGTAAGGTTTGGGACTTAGTACCGAAAGGGTCCCTAAAATGTTAATAAACACTGAACCAACGGGTAAACGTCCGAGGGGTAGACCGAAACGAAGATGGGAGGATTGCGTTAAAACTAATACGGTAGATTTGGGTTGGGCTGGGCGTCACTGGACATATGTAGAGAACGATTGGTGGTATCGGTTCAAACCTTCGGGTTCGCTAAGCCTTTATTATTATTATTATTATATTAATAGACATTAGATAACTAATTAAAATAATATTTACTACTACCAAAGAATCATAATGTTTACATCTTAAATCAGTACCAGAGAATCATACTTTCAAAATTCAGAGAAAATAATATAAATGTGTGAGAAAATCCATATAAATAATAAATATAAAATAATATAAAGTGTAAACAAAACCATTTTCAATTTTCTTTTTCGCTTAGTTTACAGTTTGATGCTAGATAATCACGAGATAAAAGAATCTCGCATGTATAATAAAAGAAATATATTGATATTTCTTATTAAACTAAAAATTAATTAAGGTAAATAATGATTGTATAATTAATTAATTATAATATTAATTATATAAATATTGATATTTATTAATGATAAAAGAAATATCACATGCTAATAAATTTAACTGTTTTTAGAAAAACATTTTACCTCGTGATGATCTAATACCAAAACTGTTACTTAAATAAATGAACAAAATATATAAATTTGAATATGGATTTGGCTGGTTTTAGTATGCAACACTTTCCAGGTGTGATTTAAATATTTTATAATGAGGTCATGTAAACTTTAATTTTTATTGAATTTATGTCTTGTCAACACAAATTTTTATCTTCGTATTATTTTACAGGAGATATATAATAAAAAAAAATTTAGTGGTTGGGTAGAATATGAGTTATATTGACCGGGCCTAAAATATTAACGTATAACACAAGACTATCGTATTACCAGCGGATCAAAATAACACTTCAGGCCTTGAAGCTCAAATCGGTTCAAGAGTAGAAATCTGATCATGATATTAACAAGTAACTATGAAAACAGTAATTTTAGTAAAACGGTATTCAGCATTTATGATTAAAATCGATATTGTACGTCCAGGGGTGAAAAACCATTAAAAGACAAAAAAAAACATTAGAAACCTCAATTTTTTTTAAATGTGTGAGTGCAAATAAGAATTCTCATCATGATAAAATAATATAAATAAATTTACGAATTAACAATCCCAAATATTAAGTGTATATAAAACTTTAGTATTGACTGCTTTATATATTTTAATTAATAACCCAATCAAGTTTTTTTTTCACTTCAATTTAATCATAAATAGTTCATTATTTATGATTAAATTTACTTCTCTTCTATATTGGTTGATTAACTTCTTTTTTCTCTCAACAAAATGATTAGGACAGGAATAGTGTTTGATAAGTTATACGTTTTCAGGTTGATAAAATTGGCTGTAATTTAAATCAAACCTATTTATTATTTATTATATATTTTAAACATATTGTAATCATAAAGCGAAATTTTTAGCACTTCCATCGAAACTTCCTTTACAAATTATAATTGAGTTTGTTGACTTCCACCAACTATATATGGTATATATAGCAAGGGGAAGTATCGTGAAAAATTTCGAATTAAAGTTTTTCTGGCAAAATTATTTATTTGTGAATGGCCTAGAACAAAAACAAAAAGCCGTACGAAATTAAAATTGCATACTAAGGCTGGCATATTTCAGGAATGTTACTGTAACTTTTTCGAAAAACTCAGAAGTGCAAATAATCGATTTTATAATGGAATCACAATTCATAAAATATAATAAAATTACGATACAAACAAAAAATAATACATTTTTTCGATTTTATCAAAAACAGCTTTCTAGTTCTTATTCTTTCTGAAATAGTTTAATGCGGATCAAATGTCGAACTAAAAAAAAATAAAAAAATTGTACCTTTAATTTTATTTATTTGAAATAATTAACCATTTAGCATCGTTAACAGTAATAAAAAATGTATAAATACAGATTATGAAAGAATTTGTTGATTAACTAAAGGAGAGAAATAGAGATAGCGGCTCAGACGGGAAAATCGTAATCCGCCGAACGTGCCCGATCTCTACCGATTCTAATTATATGTATTCTTGGCAGGAACAAGTAGATACTGCCCATTCGATTCGTACCTCGAGAAATTCTTATGTACGATTTTTTATAGCAATAGAAAAATAAAAATTTATTGTTTGAAATTTTTACTTTCTAGTGTGGTAGGTGGGAAGGCACGCACCGCATCAGAATTGTTGTATTCTGTGTATTCGATGAACAATCTGTAGGAGAATACAAACCACCCAATATTAAAAAGAAAAGAAACGTGACAAGAATAAAGTGTATTATCTATTACTAAATCAGTCACCCTGTATGAAAATTACATTCACTTTTTGGTAACACAATGTGGAATAAAATTACGCTTTTGTACTAACCCGTGGCAATACTTTAGTACTGTCATGTGTTTTCATAGAAGGCCCTTCCTATGAAAACCGGAAATAATCGGGTTTTCCTTCACCCAGTTTTCACGGGGACGGGTATCGCCTGCCACACAATAACTTAACATTACTGAAGGTTCAATTTCTCACAGGCGCTGTCAATCTTACTTGCTATCAATTATGAAACAATTGAATGTACAGTCTAGACCTATGTCCCTGTTGGAAACCAAGAGCTTAGCTGGTCCCTAATCATATAATTAAAAATAAGAAACAAACGAATTAATCATCAGTTCGGATATTTATTTGTACAAAAAAAAAATCATTACATCTTGAAAAAAAAGAAATAGGTTATGTTTAGAAGTACATAAGTATTTTTAATCACAGGGAGAAAGCATAAAAAAGAGCTTCAATTGGCAGCTTGCAATAAACAATAATATTGAAAAATATAATATGATTATGAATTTATACAATTATGAATTATTTTATTTAAGTGATTAAAATAATTTTATTATTATTTGACCAATTAAAGAATAAAATAAATATTGTATTTCAAAATCAAAATGATAAAACTAAATTTTACTTACTTTCACTGATATGAAATAATCACATTAATTATAATTTTTTAATTATAATAATTATATGTTTATTTTTTAATGAATAAAAAAAGAAGTTAACTACTGAGGTTATGCCCTAATTTTGTAGTATTCCTTATAACTTTTATTAAAGTTTAATTTTAAATAAGTTTTATATTTTTATAGAACTAAATTCAAGTTTGATAGAGTGTTTTTAATTTTTTTTTATAAACTATCATAACATGCAACAGCATGAAATTAACAGGGAGAAAGTTTTTCAGTAATCAATAAATATTACTTGTGTGGACGGAACGTGAAATTAGTTGATATGATAAATAATCTCTTCCTTTATAGATATTTTCGATTTTTTATAATGAATGCTAGGTAGGAAAATCTAAAATAAATATACCGAAACATGAATTGGTGTTTATCAAGCTTTTTTTTTTTTTACTTTATCAATAACACCTTAGGCCCACCTCGGGTAATAAACAACAATTTTCAAGTAATTAAAAGTTTCAATTGGTATTTAGCAAACAAATGATGTAATATTATCTTTCATGAGGCAGAGTAATCAATTTGCCATTAAATGAACACAGAGTCAGTAAATAGTTAATTAACTGGGTGTTAATTACTGGCATTATTTTCAATTAACAACCTACAATGTACTAAGATGACAGTTTTTAATTGAACAATGCTTATGTTTTATCTGAGGGTTAAGAAGATTGAAAAAATGGATAAGTATTTTATAATTTTATATAAACGACTTTGAATAAATAATGCTATGGATAAAATATTTAAAATTAATAACTTAAGAATTTCAAGTGCCTAGAACGTACGACAGGGAGCAGCACTAACTGAATCTTATGGAGTGCAGGTAGTTTTTCAACTTTCTAACAGAGAGCGCTAGCTACCATACTATTGTACCTAATAATTTAGTTGAAAAACTTAGATTTGTTCAAAATATTGT
This sequence comes from Halyomorpha halys, assembly GCF_000696795.3. Lineage (NCBI taxonomy): Eukaryota > Metazoa > Arthropoda > Insecta > Hemiptera > Pentatomidae > Halyomorpha > Halyomorpha halys. The sequence continues at coordinate 730,119 of NW_027105190.1, read as the reverse complement.
GTTTAAAAAGAATGAATAAACAAATAATTTTATTCTTTTTACTTGATCAGTTTTACATCTACCAGATTAAAATATTAAATTTCAGTATCAAATAATTTCATGAAAATGTTGATAATGATTTCAACTGAGAAAGTGAAGAATAATTCTTGAAGAAACAAGAGACTAATGATAATACTATAATCGTATAATGACATTTAACTAATTAATTTGTAAAAAAAGTAACCAAAAACAAAGTTTAGAGTAATATAGGTCTTTATTCCAAAACCGATGCTTATAAACCACTTAATACTAGTTATTTGTATTGGGTATAGTTTACGAAAAATAGTTCTAAAATATAAACAATTAAAATGATGAGCATGAAGAAGACAAGGATGAAAAACAACTGATGAAGATCGCATAACACCAGAACTAAGAACTTCATTTTGTTTGTAAATAAACAATTTATTGTAATGATATATTCTAATTACAATATTACAAGGTATGTGTAATGTGCAGGATAGTATTTTAAGAATTTCAAATGCTACTTTTTCATAAGCACATTATTGAAATTTATTTTTTCATCTACTAAGATACTAGTTTTGTTTTTTATATAATATGTTTTCTCATTTTCCTCTTCCTCTCTCTTTTTTTGCATGTTTCATCTACTAGTTTTGCTATAATTCATGTCATCTAAGCCATCCATTGGGAATTGAAAAAAGGAAAGTCTTGGTGAGTTAATATTATAAGCCCATAACTGAGAGGACTGGTTCAGATGGATAGGAGCTCTTCTATGCTGATATGCAAAAAGAGGAAGGAAAAGAAGAATAAGAAGTAAGTATATTAATTACAAAAGGGGAATGATGTAATTTTTCTTGAAAAAAATTTACTATGCATAGTACTATCTGTCTATAAAGATAGATACTACAAAAAGGAAGTAAGAGGTGATGAAAGGAAAAACAGAATTTGAAAAGAAAAACGAATTGAAATTCAGTCCCACAATAATATTTAATGCTTTGTTTTTTGATTGATTATATTGTATGATAATAAATAACAATTAATTTAACAACTTTAAATAAAAATATAGATAATAATGGCTGAAGTCGTTAGCTGAATTAAAATGTTACAGTTTTTTCTTATATTTAATCGGAATTCAAAATTGATCCTGTAAATATTTAAAAACAAATAACAGGTAAGAATAAAATTATAAATATGATT
>NW_027105190.1:717906-728250 GCF_000696795.3 Halyomorpha halys | reverse complement strand
AAAAAAAAAAAAAAATTAAAATATAAGATCAAGAAATTCAGAAAGGAAAGCATGAAATATAAGAGTAGATTGGATGTCCGAGCGTACTAAAGTTAGACAGCCCTCTGCGTGCTAGACCAAATCTGGCCAGATCCATGGCTGAAGCAAGGTTGGCTGGGCCAATACGAGTATACTGTCTGCGCGGTTTAAGTATGCGAATAAATTTATTGGTATCTAATGTCTAATTAACAATAGCAATATATCAACTAATGAAAAACTTTCAAATGGTTGCAGTGATGGAATAAAATTCAAAAATAACAAAACAATACATAAAAATATAATAATTTGAACTACAGTTAAATAAATAAAATCCTAAGGAAAATAAAACAATAAACCCTTTCAAGATTTCTAAAATAATTAATTTTTAATTTTGAACTCATTTATAGTTGCATTGACACAAGTTGCAATATTTTAGTTCAACATAGTTAAAGATGAATTCGATAATAATATAATAAAAAAATATGTTTCTTTTGATTAATTAATTTCCTTTCATTCACATTCAGCAAAATTTATTTTTAAAATAGTGATATGATCTATAATGTAGAGAGAATGATAACATTTTTAATGAGTGACATAAGTTGCTCTTTTTCGGTGAATCAGGATATACTTTGGATAAATATACTATATATGGGTATATAATTTAGATTTGTAGTTTAAATACTTCTGGAGAAATTAACAAAAATAAAGTAATAGTAAAGGGGTATTATAAAATAATAAAGGCTGGCGATATGCAGAATGAATTAACGCCTACAAAATCATCTCCGTGTAGTCGAATAGGTAGGGATGGTTTTTTTTTTACATTTTTTTTTTTTAAACTAATAACAGATGTACTTTTGGAAGTAAAGGTTAGTTAACGATTATAAAGTCAATATGACGTTATGAACTAAATAGTTAATATTATGATTGCGTCTGTTTGGCCACACATTGGTCTGACGTTTTGACTTAGCTAAGTGGAGGGTTGGTAAGGATTATTGGTTGTATCGGGATCCAACGGGTTTGATCGGTGTAGGTTTTGCTTAAATATTAACAATGTGTAATGTTTATTATTATAATTGTTATTTATATAATAAAATGATGTGAAAAAAGGGTCAGTATGAGCAGCCTATATATGAAACATTCTAATATTTTTCCACCATTTGATACACTAACTCTTATACTGGTTTTTGCAAGAGTAAATAAAAAAAATTGTGTTAATTTGCAGATATAATCTAAGAATACCAAGGTAGCTTAAAAATGAACCTACCACATCATCCAAAAATATCTAAATGTAAAGTTAGAAAATTTCCCAAAAATTACAACCCTCAAGGTTTCTAAGCTAAGTTCATGATGTGAATGAATAAATAGTGAAAACTAGAAATTTATTTTAATTTAATCAAGAGTGATCTCACTGTTACATAAAAGTATTTCGAAGAATTACTGTATTTTTGTTGAATTCGAATTTTGTTTTTGTTTTTTTTATTACATCTAATAATTTTGAATATAAAAAAGGAAATATATTTTTCTGTAAGGTTTGGTAAGAATAAATATTACTGCCTGATTCAAGCGTTTACTGATGGTCTATTGAAGAAGGCAGTAGACCAAAAGATTTGTACTTCTCAAAACATAGTATAAGCGAGAATTATTCATCATGAATATCAACTATATCCTACTTCACATAGTTATAGGAATATTACTTTTTAAGCAGTAGAAACTGAACTGTAAATAATTTTAATTGAAACTGTACTTGATTCTTAAATCTTAACAATTTCAGGTAAAAATTTTAATTTTGAATCTCTTACATTACCATTTTTAAAATATAGATGAGCCAAGGAAAATTGATTTACGACTTGATGATTATACAGAAATAGAGGATAAAGTTGAAAAAAAAAGAAGTGTAAAACGAAAAACAGGAATGAAAATTTTTGATTCTGAGGTAAAACCTTCAGTAGTAATACTAAAAAAAACTGACGAAAATTGTTGTTTAGAACAGCAATGCTGATATTACACATAAAATCATGATAAAAACTTTATTTATTTTACAAAGATTACTAGGCTCAAAGCTCAAAGAAAAGCCAAACGGTCAAATAATATAAGAATGACACATATAACCGTAGGACTTGTCAAAAGTATAATTATAAAAATCAAATTAATTATATTGTTATAAAAACTTAAATCTGTACCGCTACAACCCATGAAGGGTCAAGAGTGCAGTACTTTATAAGGAAGTACAATTACAAGACCAACGGTTGTGCAAAGAGGTGATTTGGTCAAAAGCACACTCGACCGTCAGATTTTTACCTAATTAAGGGTACCCTTTACGATGCTGGGCGAATCCCGGAGGGCTTTCAAACCCAAAGGGGTGACCTCCCCAAAGAACTACAGTGAAACAAAAAATAATTATCTGCCCTAGCGGGATTCGAATTTGGATCTTGGAGTTAGTAGCACAGTCCCTTACCATTGACCTATCCACTCCATATATTCTTATAATTTAAATTAATTTAAAGTTTATATGAATTAAATTACATATAAAGACGACTGGTCAAAGGGACTCATAGCGATATTTATGTGTCTTACGTTTTGGTGTTCTAAGCTAATTTATTATTCTGATTTTATTTTTTTGTTGCATAACCTAAAGCATTGCACATTAGCAATGCATAAGTATAGTATTAAATGCATTATATTGAAGGTATGATTCAATATAAAAAGTATACAAATGATTGTAACTAGGTAGACCTACTATAGACCCATTGTTGCGTCACTGGTTAATCTCTAGTCTCCTATACAATTTTTTTTAAGAAATGTATAATTTTTTTTTTTTATGATGGTATTAAGTAGTATATTATTTAAATGGTTTCTAACAATGTAGGGATCCTCGCAGAAGAGGTAAAAAGAAAAAACGACAATTTCTTTCAATTTTGATATTTTGCTTAAATATTATTCATATAACCAATAACAGAGATGAAAAATAAAATTGAATAATTTATTTGAGAAATATCAAACATCTCGAAAATAAGTTTTCTTCAAGTAATCCATCAAAAACTATCTTAACATTACAATTTGGATGCTCTAAAATAAAAAAAATTACAATGTCTGCGATTATAAAATTTGCTCAATATCATAAAATAGATTTTATGAAAAAGGTGTCTACTCATGATTTAAAAAAAATAATTAATTAAGTCGATTTTTTGTTTTTCATTTGGGGACAACTTTTTTTCTTAATCTTAAGTGTACCATTAACAATAAAGCAAAAACGTAATGGTTAACAGTATGTATTATAAAAAATATATAACATTCTAAAATGTACCATGAAAATCAGAATTCATTTTCTTACATTATTGTAAGAGTAGTAATTGTTGATTATGCGATGTATGTTTAGAATCAATAACTTATCATCTAATTGGCAAATGACCATTCGATGACGCTGATTCGAGGGACAAATTAAAAAAAAATGTTCTAATCCGACGTTCTATTTACGAACATAGGTTTCACGGAGTGGTGGCAACTCCACAGCATCTGATTCATCAAGAATAAAAATACATTAGGAAAATGTTCCAAGAGCTTTTCTCCTGACGAATGACTTATAAAGAACAGTGCTGGTTGGTTTAAATTAGTAAATAGCCTATGATTCACAGAAAAAAAATTGAGTATAAGCTTAGCAACACATAAAACACAAGATACTATTTTGAGTAAAGGAAAGGACAAAATTTAATGATGAATTTTGATTTGTTTAAAGTTCTTTATAACACATAATATTGTATATTAGGACTCTTTAGATCTTTATTTAAATCTTAAAGTAACATAATTATTGTAAAAAAACATTTTTCAAATTGTCATCGTAGAGAAACTGTACTAGTTCATTTTTTAAATTTTTTTATTTGAATTAAAGTAGGCGTTTGTTTTCTAGAATATTCATTTCAACGATATAATTTTTAGTTTTTGTTAAATTTATTTCTAACCCTAAATAAGTGTAATTAAAACTACACAATCGCAGAACGAATCCAGAACTGAAAATTTGAAACAGATCATTATTTAAATAAATATTTCGTGATTTTTTAGGATAATAATCGATAAAAGTATTTATCCTTATCGATAAAATATTATTATTTTGATTTATTACTATCGATAAAATTATTATAAAATAAACATTTAAAGACATTTTTTTTTATTTAATCTGAATATAATTTGGTATATTCTAATTATCTTCCTAAAAATTAATGAAGAACGAAAATTAATATATAAATGGCAACAAAATTTTACGATGAATCGATGATTTAACTGAACTCGAGGCTTACAGATCAAAACAGAAGTAGTAGTAAAGTAATGTCAGCCGTTCCTTTCAATTTGGGTTCTTTGAATCGCTACCTGCGTGTAAACTATTGTTCGGTCGAAAAGAATCGATACCACAGAATATTGGAAGTATCGAAACGTCTAAGTCTCAGATACGTTGCGATATCACTTAAGTATCGATACTCCTTTTGATACACTTTAACTAAATTATCGATACCTAATAGTATTGAATAAAAATTATCGATCTACTTTGATATACATTGATGAAATAGACAAGTATCGATATCACTGAAAAACGAATGAAATGTATGGATAATGGTATCTCAAGTATCGTACAGAAGGTACCAATAACATAGAGTATCAGACGTATCGAAATGTTTCTGGTCTTAATCTTTCACATGTTTCACGGGGTTTCGACCTGGACCGTGGCTAGTTAATAAGGCTGCAAGTTAAAAGCAATTCAAGTTCTAAGACCCTCGGGATCCTTAATAAGGAAAAGAAAGAATAAAATGGAAATTTTGAAGTATAAAACGCTTGAAACTATTTAGACACTTGAGTATTAAGAAATAATTGTAAACATTTTACTATTTATAAAAAAATATATATTTAAATATTTGCTATTTTTTAAATTTATTTAATGATAATTACAACTCCATTTACATTAAAATACGTCCAGTAAATTTGATCTAAGATCATAATGGAGAGATACAGGTATGTAGAGAAACTACCTATTGGCAGCACTCTAATTGGCTATTATTAAATGAATAAAAAAGCATATATACAATTAAACGAAAGAAGACTGAAATGGAATAAATCTTTAATTAAATACTTGGGAACTTCTGAAAGTATTGACAGAGCCCATTAAATTTCAACACAATATTGACCTAAATTATAAAAAAGAATGAGCCCAGGAAAGCATATTAAGGAAAATCAACACTATGCATTTTTGCAGGCGTTCGTCGCGTATCTCTTTAGACAAGGACACACTCTGGAAGTTAGGAAGCATGCGACAATCGCATGCAATTAATGCACAGAGTAGTATGTATACAGTATGGCTTTGCTCTGTCAACCAGACACTGAAGATCAAAAGTCGCTTAACGATTATTTTCCCACCACAGTCGATCAAGAGCGATCAGGCGTTTGTTTACGTTCCTGTTTAATGAATATATTCTATATCTGCTCACAAGTCTCGAACGGCCTCTTGTTCTTCTTTCTGGGATGTCAAACCCACAATCACTTATGATAGGCTCCTATGCAGCCTGTAGTACCATGTCCTCTTCAGATTACGAGCCCTATCAACTTCTCATTATGTCTTATTCACCATACTCCTGCACAATCTTCATTTATTGTGGACCGAAATAAGATTAATTGAATAATATCGTCTTAATAACTATGTATGTTCCATTCTAGATACATATCGTCCATCCAAGTCCCTACCATGTAAAGAAGGACAGGCTTAATTAACTCATTGAATGATTCAATCTTTAGTCCTTTTGATGTTAAATCCGGTTTGGACAGGAGATGAAAGATTTATTGGTAAACACTAAAGGTACGAGAATCAATCAGGATTCGATATTGCAAGATACATTTTGCTTTTCCATCCCTCAAATTTGACAGTGGTTTGATACTTGGCAACATAATATACCAAGTGTTTCTCATCAGACCCATATCTGTCAACTCTTGTTATATTGGACCAAAATGCAATTGATCAGTCAGCCAGTCAAATAATTACTAGAATGAAGGGACACAACAAACCTTAGAAACGACTAATTATAATGTATTTCAACACGTTTATTAGAGATTAGGCCAACTTTATACATCTTTATCAGTATCAAAATATATCAGTATTTTGATATTCTCATGTCTGAGCTACCAAATACCAAATCAATCAATAATCATTTTCAATAAAAAGTTAATTAAAGGCCTGAATGAGAGAAGCCGTTACCAAAGCAAAATGATCCTAGCTCTAATCTTGGTATAATAATGTATTCATAAGAAAATGATAATGAATCGATTTTGTAACTGCATATTTAGTTCATTCCTATATTCTGCATTGATCTGAGACAAATGAAGAGGTACGTGATGTTTGTGATGTGGGCACATGACTAATGAAGACTCTGTGATGTTTTCATCAATTCTTATGTTAAGATCAAAAACACAATCTTGAAGAACTGTTGAAGGAAAGAGATAACTAAGTTACAACTTCTATAGTTCCCAAAATTATTAGCTATTTTTAAATATTACTACAACTTCGAAACTTGCAATTATTGACTTGCACAATTGTTTGTCATTTCCGGGTGTTTAAAATAAATCAAAAATAAAATTTAGATAAATTTAATTTCACTATTACCTATAATTAAACCTCATTTCAATATTAAATTCAAGATCCATACATTGTTACGGCTTAAAAATTTAGCATAATAATTCTAGTAAAACCAAGTGTTTCTCAAAATGAAGATTGAACAATTCACTCCCGACATTAACCCCTTTTATATTCATTATCAACAAATCATTAGCACGACTTAATTATGATTTTTACAAAAACCCAAAAATATATTGGATCTTTAGTTGCGTTTATCTATCTAAAAAACAAGAGTGATGTACTATTTAATAAACTGATATTACTGATTTTACCAATATCATCAAAGAGAATAGCAATAATAACAAATAAAAATAAAGTATGTGTATGCCACTTAACAATTATAACCTATAATTATCTGTTAAATTTATTTAAACAAAAGAACAAAAAAAAGCCCTTGGAAGCTTCTGGGATAATTGGATAGGATGGAGATAATGCTGATCCCAAGAGGGGCCTTTAATTAAATCATTTATAAATTTTCGAAGTATAAATATCTCCAGAGGTCGGAAAGAAGAAAAGATATTTTTGTAAGGTAATTTCAACTTAATTTTCGTTGAATACGAAGAGAGAGGATTAAACAATTTTTTTCACAGAATTCGTTACAGAAAAAAAAATCATTTCACATCTTAATAAGTAATATTAATAATATTTGGGTCCAAGTAGTCAAAAATTATTATATTTTTGTGTCAAAAATAATTTAATAATAGAAAGAAATATAACATAATTTAAGGGCCATTAATAAAATTTGCAATTAAATTAAACTAATAATTATTTAAATTAAAAATTCATACCCTTTTTGTTAACTTTAAGATAAATTGAAATATTATGCAATTTTTCAATGTAATTTTAATTATAACTTCTGTTCTAATAAGAAATATATTTATTAATTATAGTACTGCAAAACAGAGGAGAATTAGAAGTAAAAATGCTGTTTTTATATTAATAAGCAGACAAAATGCACAAGTGAGAATGATGCTTTGATAAATTTTGAAATATGTATTTAATTAAAAAAAAAAAAAATAAAAAATAAAAATAAAAAAATAGATGCGCCACAAAAAATACTTCAAAATAGTTCCACTTCGGGGTTATAAAGAATAAAAATTATATAAAGAGTTTAAAAAACCTTTAGGAGTAACCATATCGCCGTACCCTATAAAGTGTGAAATATAAAAAATACAAAGAATTAAATTTTTATCCGATTTAGGTGTTACACACACACACATATATATATTTCAATACTGTGAGCCATAAAATAGAAGAGAATAATTAATTATTGTGCATAAAATTAACGCCAAAATAAAATAATTATAAATCAAACCCTTTGAACTTGTTTTCGGACGATATAAATGTTGTTCTATAAACTTAGCCAAGAATCGGGCACAGTGTACGATCACCCTTCGCGTATCGTTTCGCACTAAAAGGGGTAATGTATTGAATCGAAATTTGGACAATTGAGAAAAAAAAATTCATTTTTTTCAAGCTTAACTGTTAACTTTTAATAATTAAGATTCTAAAGTGGATTTTATTTATTGCCTAAAAATTACGAAATTCTCCAGAAAATCGACTTTGATCAAGAAAAATCTTTTTTTGCGAGGCACTGTTCAAACGAACGTTCCAATGGTTGCATTTTAAAACATTTCACGATAACTTCTAGGTCTAATAGAATTCTTAGTAGTTTGTTAACTATTCACTTTTGGAGAAAGTTACCTTGACTCGTGACCTGTCTCGTAGTGACATGTCGCTCCGTGGTGCGGCTCGAGGTCTCCTCCCGCTGGGAAGAGTACTCCTGGCCTCGCCGCATCCTGGCCAGGTGCTAGTAGCGAACAACTGTCTTCCAAGAACTTGCGAAGCCTCGCAGTACTTTTAAATACTTCTTCTCTTTTAGATACTTATATATCTCTCGATGAGGCTGCTTGATCCTCACGGTCCGGACCCCCGTCAACCTCTGCCGCCCTCCCTCCCCGCCGGACGGCAAGAACCCCCACCAACCTCCGGACGGATTTAGCCGGGCCCACCATCCCCCGCGTCAGTGGGTGCCTGTATATGGCGCATATAGGGTTGGCTTTGTTTTCTCATTGGTCAGGGGGTTTCATGGCGTCCCTGTGATGAGTTAGTCACACTGGGATTCACCCTTTCGCTGAACATCCTACCCTAGACAGTGAATACATTTCAAGGATATTCGAGATCCTTTCACGTCCTATAACCTACGCAAAGGTGAAGGCGTTCTGAGTACAGCGGAAGTTTTGTTATTATAATGATGTACCTATTAAAACTGTATAATATTGGAACTAATTCACAGAAAGTTAGAATAATTCAGAAGATGGTCAAACTTCCATATCATGCATACTTCAACCCTGAGGCTCAAATTACTTATATATAAAAGATTATTCTATCTTACTCTCTTTTATAATATATCCATTCATATTTTCCACATTCAACCGGTTACCGAGATTTTAGAATAAAAATATTCCTAATATATTGCGCAGAAGCACACACTGGAAGTATAAATCAGTAAATTAGTAATAATTACATGAATTACTAATTTTTGGAACAATTCATGTTAAATTAAATGTTCAAGTGAAAATACTTATAATTAAGAAACATATCAAGTTAATTATTAGATATATATGATATATATACTTGAAGAATTTTCATCTAGAAATTTAAGTACATATAATAAAAAAAACTTCTTAATAAGTTAAGTCGTATAAAGATCTTTCACATTCATATTCTATGAACATTGACAGGACAGATGATGCTTAATCATCTTAAGCTAATTTTTGTTTTAGGATGTGGATTATCAAATTCATATGTTTAATGTTTCATCAATGTTTAATATATAGACAAAATAAGATCAATGTTTAATATATAGACAAAATAAGGTCAATATTTAATATGTAGACAAAATAAGGTCAATGTTTAATTTATAGACAAAATAAGAATGTGAACGGCAAACGAATACATCTCCAAAATTTTATTACATTACTCTGTAATGTATTTCCATATAACTCCATACTCCTATTGATAAAATCAAGATCGTATTTAAGGACTTCATTATTTAGAATTGCACATAAACATTTAAGCCGTTGTTATAAAATTTTCTCACTATTCAAACCTTTTTTGATTAAGTTCTTGTTGAAATTACCTTTTTTTTGGTACTATTCATATATAGCTATAAAAAAAAACGCATATTTCCACAATTTTTATAAAATATAACTGATAATTTTAAACTTTTGACCTCTAGTTTATATTATTTATACAAAATAAAAATACATATTTACACAAACATAGAGTATTTATGTTTTATATCCATCTATACTGCTTAATTAATTTATAGTAAATAAATACCATTCTGATTGGCATATTTTTATCAAAACATTATGTAGTTTATTATTCTATTTATAATTTATAATTTATAATTCATTAAAAATATGAGCTCTTAGCAAAAAATCATTTGCTCAACGAATGTTGTGATGAATCAGTAGTTCGATATTTCACTAAGTGAAGACCTTAAGTGAGGTAAAGATGTTAAGAATAATCTCATTTATGCATCAGTTTCTCTTTGACTCTTGAATTGACATTTTAAAGATACATTCTATCTATGAATGACATAATAGCAAAGTAAAAAATGTATAGCTGAAAAACTGCTCTTTTCTGAGAGATAACAATTATTCCCCCAA
>NW_027105190.1:716643-717626 GCF_000696795.3 Halyomorpha halys | reverse complement strand
TTTAAATGCAAAGTTTGAATTTTTTTTATAAGCAAGCCTACCTCCAAAACCCTCTAAAACCTAAATTTTGAATTTTGGTAAAAAAGTGTAAAATATCTTTTTGGAACTGTCATCCAAAATTAACTAGAGTCAGAAATAGTTTATTGCTCACAACTGTTACTCACTATCATAGAAATACCACAGCATGAGGCGCTGACTGCTAGAGGAGGTCTCAAGTGCTCCAGAAATAGATAGATCTAACAGGCTTATAGGTCACTCCATCTCTTTATAGGCAACTCGGTTTACATAAAATGTTTATCCATATAAGCTATAGTTTTATATTTCCGAAGAGCATTTAACATTTTGTAGCATAACTATAAATATAAAATTTACTAGAGTTCCGATTTTGGAAAAGTTCATGTTCTAATTAATACTTTTTCTAGATCCACTACTTTAGACTACATCTGGACAAACGACTAACCTGAAATCTTCACACAAGACTGAAAACACAGAAAACTACACGTCGATTTCGACTATAATGACATAATAGCAAAGTAAAAAATGTATAGCTGAAAAACTGCTCTTTTCTGAGAGATAACAATTATTCCCCCAATGCTAAGAGGTAGATTTTTTTTATTTTTCATATTGCACTGAGATGAACCAGAATACTCAGTAATAAATAAAATATATTTCACCCACAAGATTTCGATTACAATAAAAAAATTGTTTATTTGTGAGATTATAATTTTTTTTCTCCTTTTTTAACCAATTTAATTATCTTTCAAACATTCTTGGATGTATTGGAAGATGTACGTATATTTTTCGAGTTATCTGAAAATTTCCAATAAATTATACTAGATTCCTTGGGGACATGCACACAATATTTTTAAAAAATAAATCGAAGAGGCCTTCTCCACATGTTTGTATCATGTCACTATCTCACCTACAGCAAATTTACTTGTTGTATAAATGTTATACAGTTGTAAATAACAATAAATAAATGA
>NW_027105190.1:712450-716268 GCF_000696795.3 Halyomorpha halys | reverse complement strand
AAATTATCCATAAAGACCTTAATGTTCCATTTGCAACCGATCTAGCCCGAACCAGATATCAATCCTTCCATTAACCACTCAAACCCATTAGTTTCTAATCTTGCTTACTCTTTTATTCCGGACAATCCTCCGAGGCGTCTGAAAAGAAGATGGCCTCGAGACCTTATATTGTAAAAATGTTTTTAGAGTGCAACCAGTGGTTATGGGTAGTTTCTCCTTCTCTACTTGCTTGTACCATGCCATTATGATTTCCTCAAATTTACTTGATGTATTTGATGTACAATTGTAAATATCAATAAATAGATTTAAAAAAAAAACACTTTTTCTTATAAAGTTTTCCGAAACAGAGTATCCAAGGACTTGTCTTGTTAAGCTTTTACTCTAAATTCTTGCGAGAACGTTAGTATCAGAATTTTTGAGTAGAATATTTATATAATAGAAGTTCTCCAATAATTTTTTTTTTTTTGAGAAAGTTTACAATTAATGTTTTATCGATACTCGTGTTTCTTTGTGTGCATATCAGCTCGCCTAGTCACCTTCATACTAATTACGGGATTTTTTTTTCTCTAGCCCTACCGCACAACTTTGTGGAAACATTAATGTTTTTTTGACATACTGGAAGATTATTGATTGACCGTGTGTATAGATGAATGGAATATAGTCCGGGTGCGGTAAAAAACAACTCAAATAGTAGATTATTATACTATTTTATTGAGCCAACTTTTCGCCCCACGTTGCAGGGCTTCGTCAGGGCTGTTTTGACGGCAGTCAAAAACAAAGTGACTTTTTGTTTTTTTGACAAAGTGACAAAATTTGTTTTTGACTGCCGTCAAAACAGCCCTGACGAAGCCCTGCAACGTGGGGCGAAACGTTGACTCAATAAAATAGTATAATTATCTACTATTTGAGTTTGTTTTTTTTTACCGCACCCGGACTATATTCCATTCATTAATGTTTTTGATTGTTCAAGTAGGCACTTTTAATGTTTTATCTTTTTCAAGATCGATTATTCTATTGGGTTGAGTTGTTCAAGTATATGGTTCTTTAAATGCAAAGTTTGAATTTTTTTTATAAGCAAACCACATCCTCATTAGAATTACTAGTTGATTGTTGTTAATGAAACATAAATAAGTATACAACATCAACATTATGAACTCTATAAAATAACAATAATTAAATATTAATAACAAAAGGGTCGATTTTTGTATAAATAATATTTTTAAGTGCTGGCAACTTAGAAAAGGCTGCCCCCACTCTTCCATGTTTCCATTCTATTCCAGTTCTCCACCTCCTCGGTCCAGCTTTTTCTAATTCGCCAACAGTGAATTATCTGAGATTTCATAATACCATAATAATTATAAACACCATTTATAATTATAAATGATACAATAGACTCGAATAAAAAATAGAATGATATATAATACAATAGAGAACAATATAAAGCAGACAAATAGTTATTAAAACAGTTAGTAATTTAAAAACTTTAATTTTTTTTAAATTACTAAATTTTGAAAAATTATTTAAAATGCATATAATTCCGACTTATTTAACACTTACATGGCCATAAATTTGAACAAATCAACCATAATTCTCATTATAACCAGTGCTGCCGATTTGCGGGTATTACCCGATTGGACGGTTTCTTTCACCTCAGCGGGTAATTGTTGGGTTTTCGGGTAAAATGGATTTACGTTAAACATTGGTGTGCACTGTCGCACTGTTTTTTTTGTTTTTTTTAGATTATCGCTAGACTTTTTTTATTACTAATATGATATTATTTTTCCTTAGATAATGAATTTTAAATTTAGAAATAAGATTTCTTTTTGTGGTCCGGGATTGATTTATTTTTAAGCTCTGGGGTTGATATTGTTTAAATTTTATGGGCTAATATATAGGACTAATGTTTTCCCACCTATCACCATTACATTGAGTAAGGTTGCACAGGCAAAGATTGTGACAGTTCACTGTCACAGCGTATACATACGATAGTTAAGGCGAATGTTAGTCAACTGACGTTACTTGTACTATTAACAATCACGCCATACTCAGGGCTACATTAGTGTCACGGCAGTAAAACAATCGTCACATTGAATGCTGTCACGATTGTAACTATCAAATTGCTACACCATGGTAATAGCTAACGATTTTTCAGCAGAAACAGAAACTATTATGGCGTATACATGCGATAATTAACGTGACAGTTGCTTCACTGACATTATTTTAACTATCAAATATCACGCCAGAGCTAGTGTGACAGTACTATCATATAGCTAAAGTTATAACAATTCTCCAAGAGCGGGTATTTGTCAGGTAAAACGGACATCTTCAAGGCGCCAAGAGGCTATTTTTTTGGTCGGGTGAATCGGCAGCACTGATTATAACCATCTGTAGGATTATCCTAAATAGATTTTGAAAAACAATGTAAAATCGATTATTCTACTCTTACAACAGTTTTTGAGAAATCTTATATAAACAAGACTGTTAAAACAGAATACAGTACAAAAATAACAAAAAATGAACTGCATTTTGAAGATGATAATAATTATATTCCCAACTTACTTAACACTAACAAAACAATACATTTGAACAAATCAACAATACAAATTTTTGTAATCATCTGTTAGGTTATCCTAAATATATTTTGAAAAACAATGTTAAATCGATTATTCTACTTCTACAACAGTTTAGGTGAGAAATTTATACTAACAGACCATATATCAAAAGTCTTTTGTTATGGAGATTTCAGAAGAAAAGTGGTCTAACTCAATCAACATGGATTTGCTACCTCAATATTTTTTTTTTTTTTTTAATAATTTATTTATTGTTATTTACAACTGTATAAAAATACATACTACAAGTAAATTTGTTGTAGGTGACATAGTGACATGATACAAAAATGTGGAGAATCTACCCATTGATAGAACTGCAATAACATTTCTAGAGGAGAAGATCCCGAGGCCATCTTCGATATATAAAATAAATAAATAAATAAAAATATTTTGTGCATATCCCCAAGGAAACTAGTATAATTTATTGTAGATTTTCGGATAACTCGAAAAATATACGTAGATTTTCCAATACATTCAAGAATGTTTGAAAGACAATTAAATTGGTTAAAAAAGGAGAAAAAAAAAATTATAATCTCAAAAATAATCAATTTTTTTATTGTAATCGAAATCTTGTCGGTGAATACAAAATATATTTTATTTATTACTGAGTCCTCAAATCTCAAAAGATGGCCTGAAATCTTCTTTTCAGACACCTAGGAGGATTATTAGGTAATGAAGGAGAAGCCAGGTTAGAAACAAGTGGATTTGGGTGGTTGGGAAGTTCATCATGGAAGGAATGGTTGCTGGTTCTGGCCAAATCGGCAACTTCTGGAGCAACCTCAAAATTAATTTTGTTTTTTTCGTACAGTGCACCCAATTCGTGCTTGATGCGTTTGAAAAGTTATTACCATGTATATTTCAAATATTCCAGTAGACATATAAAATAATCAAAATAATTCCTGTGTTCAAAGAGAAATATTTTTATCAGTATTTTAATAATTATTTCATCAGATGATTCTGATATGAGGGACAATACTAATCGATAATTGCACAAATGATGCAGCTAACGATTTAGTTCATGGACTATTTTTATTTCTCTACTTTCAGAAATTAATCGATTAATTTATCAAGCAATATACTAACAGCATTTGAAAACACGAAATGTTTAAAGTACAAATATATTTTGAAAAACAATGTTAAATCGATTATTCTACTTCTACAACAGTTTAGGTGAGAAATTTATACTAACAGACCATATATCAAAAGTCT
>NW_027105190.1:711105-711825 GCF_000696795.3 Halyomorpha halys | reverse complement strand
CGATTAATTTATCAAGCAATATACTAACAGCATTTGAAAACACGAAATGTGCGAAGTTTTTTCTTACATTTAACTCAAAATTAAAACCAATCTAACTTGTTAGTAAATGTATGTGTTACTGTGCACATATCTATAAATAATGTTTCAATGACTTTTCTTCTATTTTTATAACCTGAATCTAATTTTCTATTTAGATTTATACGTCATGCATCCGTTTGGCAATCACCTATGGTAGGGGGTGGTACACAATAAATAATCAAGGATTCATTGGATTTATTCATGAATAATCTGTATTATTCATACTGTTAGTCTTTTCTGCATTTAATTCAATTTTCAATATTACAAATGTAAGGGGGTAGTTTTAAACAAAAAAGAACTAACCAATTTTATGAAATAATCGTACATATGTTTATGGACCAAGAAATGATAGCGTTATGTTGGAATTTAATCATATTTTAAAACAAATCTATTTAAATATTTGAAAACCATTAATGATTCAAAATTGTTTCACTAAGTTTCATTCAAGAGTTATAAAATTCATTCGAGATAATAAAAATCGATATTTTCATCACAAACTATTTTGTATACAGTTTTTATTATTTTGATACTTCTGTTGTATTAAAAAAGATTATCTGATTTTTGTCAAAGTCATTAAGACATTTTAGAAAACAAGACCCCTGTTGAACAGATTCGATACTTAGGACTTCATCTTGACAAGAG
>NW_027105190.1:680023-710925 GCF_000696795.3 Halyomorpha halys | reverse complement strand
CTGGTTCTGGCCAAATCGGCAACTTCTGGAGCAACCTCAAAATTAATTTTGTTTTTTTCGTACAGTGCACCCAATTCGTGCTTGATGCGTTTGAAAAGTTATTACCATGTATATTTCAAATATTCCAGTAGACATATAAAATAATCAAAATAATTCCTGTGTTCAAAGAGAAATATTTTTATCAGTATTTTAATAATTATTTCATCAGAAGATTCTGATATGAGGGACAATACTAATCGATAATTGCACAAATGATGTAGCTAACGATTTAGTTCATGGACTATTTTTATTTCTCTACTTTCAGAAATTAACCGATTAATTTATCAAGCAATATACTAACAGCATTTGAAAACACGAAATGTTTAAAGTACCACCAATGGGTGGTTCCTTCCCAAGATTTTCAAGTGTATACGAAACATACAACATATTTACCTATTGTATTATTTTGTACAGTTGTAAATTACATTACATAAATAATTAAAAAAGAAAACAAAACTAGCTATTTTCAGAAGATTTTACCTGTGAAACATCAACAATTTTAGGAATGCTTTTAATTATTAGTTCTTTATAACAAATATGAGTATAAATAAAAGAAGATAATATGTAATGAAATAGTGAATCATAGTTTCAGTGCCGCTCAGTTGGAGTATTCAGTTAAATATATAACTGGGTCAAAGCCACAAGCTCTTAATGAGGGATTTTAAAATAGCTATCATATTAAAGGAAGATATATATAATTGACATCTTAATCACCATCAACTATATCAACTTTAATGATATTTTTTTTCCTTTTAGATTTTTTATCAAAGCTGTTAATGTAAGAGTTGTTTTTAATGCAAATTTAGATGCCTGAGATATTGAAAAACAATATCGCTAATATCGAGCATCTATGTGCCTAACAATGAAAAAATATAATACCATACTAAGGTTAAAGTTATCTTTTGTCATTATTTTATATTTCAGTTTCATATTTACTTTTCATTAAGAGACAGTGTGTTTCTATCTTTCTTATCTTATTAACTGCAGATCCACCCTATGTAGCCATCCTTACTTCCCTGCGCTTTCTAATTAGGGTATCCACTGTACATCATGCCATATTACCTTTTATTGAAGCATACTAAAACCAGACCCTGACCCCTAAAACCTAGAGGTTTAAACACGTGAGAAAGAAAGATCAGTGTTTATAACTATATTACCCAACTGGGAAGGGAGATTAATAGAGAATGAAATCATTTCAAGGGTTGATGGACTTAACAAAATCACCGGATGTCTTGGTGACCATTAAAAAAAATACTGCCATTTTTCTTTTCCAAGTCTTTAAAACAAAAACCTACCTAAAAACTTGATATCCTCATTTTAAGTTCATCCATCCATTCATTAAATAATAGGTCCGAACCGATTAATTTATATCTGTCCTACGTAGAACCGATTCCTTCAGGAAATTCCTCGTCATCCTTCACCTTCTACATAATTAAACTACTGTATCAATATAAACAATCTGTATATCAATAACATTAATTACAGTAAAAAAATTGTATTTGTAGCTTAAATACCACAATTGTTTATATCAGTCTGCACCACGTAATTATCCTCAGGTGCCTTTTGTTCCTAGATTAAATTATTTTTTATTTTCCTTTTTAAAAAAAGCTGAGGAAAAGTAAGATAGTCGGGTAATGTGGAGAAAATGAAGGACAGAATCCCCAAGATGGTTATTGGGAGACATCAGGAAGGAAGGAAAACCATAGTTATGCTGGTAGAAATATGTCAAAGAGGGCCTGAGGGCACTTGGAAGATGGATTTGGAGTTGGAAAATGGATGGAGGCTCAATAACTGAAACAGCCTTATTGGTCATTGTACAGGTAAGAATTGACAAATGAATTTAATATCTTACTTCAATATTAAATAATTATTTAACTCTGTTTAACATCAGTATGATGATTAGTAATGATTCAAGAAATATTTAATGTTTAAAAGAAAATGTAAACAATGTTTATTGTCGTTATACATATCTTTAGTTCTTGTCTGATAATTACTGCACATATGTGAACTTATTAAAAATTAAGATGTTTATTATTATCATATCCCTTCCTACAGGGAAATCAAACGCAAGGCGTTCTGGAGAATGCTACTGCCTTCACGATTAAAAAGTCTCTTTCATATTCCATAATCATTTCCATTACCGCTGGGGCTCTCTGGATACAAACATATCAGCTTCAGGGATGAGTCAAATGAAAGCAGTAACAAAAAAAAATGTACAGAGTGTAATTAAAAAAGGCCATAGATCTATTTTGTTATCGGAATAGATTCAACGAAGTTATATTTTAAGTTATCTTAATACCTCGGGGTCCCTTTGGTATTACAATTTAATGGAGAGGAATTTTATTGGTTCCAAATCCATAAAAATTATATTGAATCTTACGACATTTCTAGTTGCAATTACTTTGCCTCTCTTTGTCAATATCGGCATAAGACTTAGGATTGAAGGTTAAAAATATAACGGAAAAATGTATCATTGAAATAATAATTTTAGAATAGTATATTTTATTGTAAAAAATAAAAGAAGAAACACAGGCTTTTATAATTGTATATTAATATAAAAAATCTGAAAATAAAAGCAGAATCTTCCTCATCGGGGCATTGACCGCATACTTGTTGGCAGCCGCAAGGCTCTTCAGTAAGAGAATGGAACAGCCCTAGAAATATTGAGTGGTGCATTATGAGCTGTAGAAATCGAAATTGAAATTATGAAAATTGTAGAATAGAATCGAAAATATAAATTTTATTCTGGGGTAAGGTTTTTTCAAAATTACGGAAATGTAAAATTAAAAGAAAATACATCTATCCAGAAACTGCAATAATAAAAATACCTCAGTTCAAAATTTTTCTACAATACAATTATTGTCGTACGCTATTGAGTTGAAAGTATAATTAGATAATAATAATGCATATTATTATTAATAATAATAATGATAATAATGCATGACTTATCCCACACCAGATCCTTTCTCAAATCTAATGACCAACTTTTTGTTACTACAGCTGACAAAGGAAACCTGACTGTCATCTTAGATAAAACGGAATACAATGATAATAATAACAGTTAAAAAAATAATTGAAGCAGTCTTGGGACTGGACGACAGAAGTGAAACTTCTAAAATTGAAATTTATTAAAATTGTGTTAATAATTATATTTATTTTACAAAAATGTAATCATTTTTTATTTATTTCATTGTATAATTATAATTATTAAATAATGTTTTCTTTAATTATACTATTCATTTGTGAAATTATAGTTTACATTATCATTCGTATTATGAGTAAATGTTGATATGATTGGCTTGTGATAGCTAAAATAAGAAATATAAACATTTGATTGAATTTTTTCAATATGTCATATAAATACTACGTGAATTGTACTTTATATTATATTCTAATGGTGAGTTCGCCAATTTTAAAAGTAATTTACCTTGATAAATCTATTAATTGCTTAGATTAAATTTACCTTAAAAATAAAAATAATTTTAACTAACTTTACCATAGCACTATGATAAATGTTTAGAAAGGGAACATAGATAGATAAACAAAAATGGCTACCCCTTACGTGTATACTCAGATAACAATAAAAGTTCAAAGGTTGTATCATGATTTTTTACCCTAACAATGTGGGTTTTGGCGCCATATTTTCCACTTTTCGCCTCTCTAACTAACTAAAATTCGTTATCATTCCACTTTTTGGAATCAAGATACAATTTTGAATTATAGCTCATTACAAAGAGGAGCTATAACCGTTTCCTATTATAGCTTAGGGCAGGAAATATAATTTTCATAATAATAATAATCAGAACAGAAGAGCCATTTCCCAAGTCCTTTCTAGGAGAAAGCTGTAAGGAGCTCACTCAATTGGACCGATAATGCCGGGATTATTGACTGTAATCCTACACCCATATTACAAATGAAAAAAATTTATATTGGATCTGACCAGCGCCCCCCTCCCCTCCCTCAACCACTTCCGTTTCATCTCTGGCATCACGAAATCAATTCATTCCCCAATATTTTTTCTTGTTATTTAACTTCGGTAAAATCACTTCAACATATATATTTACATATAAACATATAGAACTGCTTTCAAAGTATATAAATTTTTAGAAAACTTGTTTTATTTTCATTTGTAAAAAAAAAGATTAGATTTATTTTATGAATTCTACCAAGAAACAGTTTTTCTATTTATTATAAATTTACCGACTAATTTTATTATATTTATTTTTAATGTATGATGGCTTCGATCCCCGATGCAACAAGTTCCATATCCATGATGCAGCTGAAGTAGGTGTGCTAGAGAGGACATTCCTTGACTCATCCGTATTTTTGGTTCAGGCCGTTCCTGACTACTGTTGGGCAATGGGTGAAATCGGAGAGCTCCCTTGGAGTCCCATAGCACGGTCTCATTTCTTGGAGAACTAATATTCCTATTTAAAAATTAAATTAAATAGCATCTAACTTTAAAACTTTGACCTCTAAACTTCTATTATCGACGTTTCGAATATTGTCCATTTTTAAAAACTTTCGTTATAATATACAATTATAATTTAGAAAAAATTTACTTTTACTGATTTAAAAAATAAGTAAATGTCATGATTATCCTGAATATCAAAGTTGATATTCTTTATCATTAATATTAAAAAAGAAACATCGATATTTTTAATCCTTTCCCTTTGGTCACATTTGAAGACTCGTGTGGAAAATAAATCGGAACGTCGATGATTGAAGGAATTCATAAATAATTAGATTCGAAATAAATTAGATAATTAAGAATTAGAAAAAATCTAATAGATTATAGTAGGTATTATAAACTTGTTACCTCTGAAATATTTAAAATAAATTTTATAAAACTTAAAAGAACCCTTTATATCAAACCGTCAGTCTATGAACATTAGTTATAACAGGAAATGAATAACATGTCCGTAAGTCACTGTAGCCTTATTACGATCATCATTACCTTATTCATATTTTTTTTGGAGTGGGGGATGGAACGATGGGAGGTGGAAATCTTCAAAAGAATCGTGTGGGATTTTCCTATTTTCCAGCCTCCACGAGACCACCGTAAGGCATGACATCGTGGAGGGGGAGTGGCTGTGAGCTACCTGATTGTGTTAAGGGGCCTCTACATGTTGGCCGCTCGCCACGGAGGCTTGTACAAATGCTCGGTATACAAAGGAACCGTCCAAGCGGCCCATCCACATGTCAGTGTTTTTCAGAGGCAAGAATGGCGGACGTACAAGTGGTTTCAGTCATTGTACTGGGATTACATTATTTTTATTACAAGAAAAATTTTGGAATTAAAAAATGAAAGGAGATTAAATGAAATTAAATATAAAATTGATTATAAAAAGTAACAACAAACACCTTTAACCTCCTAACAGCTCTAAGTTGCAACTAACGAACAAAGTACAATGGTGGAGATGCTACGAGAGAGCTCCGTCACGAACCGCCTTTGATCTGTGTCCAAAAAACCGACTCTTGACGGATCGGCAACGAGCTTAGGCCAACTCGTACCAGCAAAGCTACCCACCCAAACGCTCGCGCATGTATGAGTTCGCCATGCCTTGGCCAACATGTAGAGGCCTCTTTAGGATATTTCCTGGCTCCTTTTTTTCCCTCCTCAGTTTCTTGAGGATTCCCGCTTATAGCTGTTGAGACGTCATCCAGTGCTTTTGGAAGAGCAAAATTATTGTGACAATGTTGTCGGCTATCGGCGCTGATCCACATACCTGATAGTACTCATTTCTGTATTCCTTAAAGCGGAGTTAGGAGAAAAGATGGTCCGCGTTTTCTTCTACCGCTGGACTCATTGGGCACTCCTCTGTATCGTCCAGGTTAAACCTATACTACTAAGCTCTGAAACCACTATGTCCCGTTTGCAACTGGGTGAGGTAGTAGTCAACCTCTCCGTGTTCCCAATCTACCCACGGTTGAAGACGAGAAATCAGTATTTGACACCACCTTCCGTCAGACGCTAAATACAAACCGTCTTTGCCACTCGTTGATCATCTATTACATCTCAGGTTATTCTCTATGATAGGCGCGCCACCTCTCTACGGGGAATATCTTTATGAGTGGAATCCTGGTCATCATATACGCCGCTTCGTATCAAACCCGCTGGATGTGTTCCTTGAATCGCAGATGTAATCGATTTCTAATCCCACGTTCCTGGTTGAGACCGAGCTTCTTGCCTTCCTAATCACAGAGTCAATTTTCCCCCTTTTGTTACTGATGAGAAGGGCTTCCGTCTTGCCGTCTGCCAGCTGCAGTCCAGTGGATGCCTGCCAATTGCGGTTAATTGAAATAATCTGGAGCTCCTAGAGGGTCAGCTCTTTGTATTTTGCCTCAACCACTACCGCGATGTTATCAGCCAAACCCAATATTTTGGCACTCTCTCGTATTCTAAGTCTCAAAACTTCATCGTACATCATGTTTCACAGCAGAGGTCCCAGCACTGAATCCTGTAGTACCCCGCAGTGTGTGTGTGTATGTGTCTCGTACGGAACAAAAATTACACATTTAGGGCATGCTTATGCCTATGATGTAACAGCAACGTTTTCTTTATTTTTACATAATATTCTACTTTCTTTGCATTTCCTGAAAATTCTTTTATTTTCTCAACAATTACAGTTCTATTGCGACATAATTATCTATAAACAAGAGCATTAATAAGCACCAATAAGCATTGTACTTCCCAATAAAATCTTCGGGGCGAGTTGGTTTTTAATAAGGGCGTATCTAGAAAATAGCATTTTTCCTTAAAAGTGCAAGTAGGAAATGGAATTTAATAAAATTGATATTGGACCATTGTTGAGCCGCTGATACACGATCATATGAACTTTTGCTCAAACTTTAGACCGAAAGTTCTCATGAAAAACGAATGTTCAGCACTATAATTGGTAGCTCCTAGTCAGAAACTCGGCCAACAGCTGGGACTAACTATCAAGCATCCAAGAGCAGCGGATTTAAACTTATTTTAGCTTGATCTAAACTCTAGAACAGCTTAGATCCAAATCGGACTAGTCATTTTCAACCAGTCTTCCCAAGGAAAATATGGCTTGTCAAGCAAACATACGCTTTAGTTTAATGAAATTCAATTTTCAGTTACCTAAAAATGAAATAATCAATACGTATTGCGATATTGAAAAACTCATAATGCTTTTTTAAACGGTATTGAATGCACAATTTAGTCATATTTGATATAAGCTAGGTCTCTTTCTGATTGAAAAAGTCCACAGAGCTAAATGCCAAATTTTCACAAAATTTTCTAAATAATCTTTAATTTTGAATTTAAAATCAAACAACCATTTGCCATTGTTTGTATTAACAGGAAATGTATACATATGAACTATGAAAAAAATTAATAATTAGACTATACTGAAAGAGAATCTAGTAATAACTATAGTTATTCAGTCCAAAGACCAGTAGTTTTAAGTCTTGAGGGGAATAAGATGGGAGGGGATCACTTAAATTGGGTGAAAGACCCAAGAATCTACAACTATCAGTGCCTTATATGGTAAACCGCAAGGCAACTGCCACACCATGGGTGTAATCCCTAACAAGTTGAAGACTGAAGACTCTCCAGGGACCTCTGGTCTGTTCTCACTCAGTCACAAGCCATAGAACAGAGATGATGTCAGGATAGAAGCTGGGAGCAGTTCTCTTAACCGGATCTAACGCCTTCATAATTTGAAACTGAAGGAAGGTACGGTCAAAACAATAGCCATAATGTTTTTACTATTATAACAACCATTGAAACATGAAAATTTACTACTATACTGATAATAATTTTAATTAAACTATGAATGGAAGTATGGTCAGATGAAGAACTGTCATCGGGAATAATATAGAAATTGTCGTCTTTAAACGGGCAAGAATTAATTTCAACTCAAAAGTATGGAGGTAATTGAAATGTGAGATTTTTAAATAGAGCATCCTTGAGCAAATACACGTTTTGAGGTCTCTTGAGTTAAAATAATCTATTGCAAAAACGTGTGTGCGAGTCCGTGCGTATGTGCGTGAACAACCCTTTCAAAAACAGAAAGTAAAAACTACTTATTTAGAGCAGTTGTATGCATGAGATGTTACAGCAATGTTTTTGTTAAAATCGACCAACTAGAAGCGTCATTCGATTTTATTTAATTTTCATCTCACGTTATCTCGATTTTTATTAAAGCCAGTAAATTAATACACAATTAAGTGTTATAGAATATCAACTAGATCTTGTTCTCATTGAAATAATCTGGTCTTGCGAATTTCTATTTTTGAAAAAATCTTCTTCTAAAGTATATTTAATTTTGAGAAGATGGTTGGGGGTGCTTCAGTCAAGAGCACAAATAATTAAAACTTATTTGTATTCTTCACTTATCGTATCCCCAACCATCTTCTCCTCATACATAATACACGGACAACTATTAACTCATCATTATCTATAATTTGGTTTATTATTTTTATTTTATTCATTTAAATAATTACATCCAATATGATCTGACCAGATGACAACATGTATCGGTCGATGCCAAACTAACACATAAAAATTTTGATTATTAGGGCGTTATGGAGGCTATATAATTTTTAAGTCTAGATAAGTGCAGTCTGATGAATTGATCTCAAGTGATACAATCAATAATTTAATTAACAACTAATAAAATGAAAATAAAGTAAAAAATAAAAATAAAATTATAATTATTAAAAAAAATTAATTTAAATTAAATATCACATAATAAAAATAACTGAAAGGATTTTGAAGAGAACAATAAAGCAGCAAATTTATTGATACAAAAGGATCCAATAATATCTATTACTAATCACGCACATACATTGCTAATACAAATAGTAATGTAATAAATAAATTATATGGAGTTAAGAAAAAATAGAGGCAGATATGGTCATTTGGGGAATCAAAATCAATCATTGGGAATCATAGAAGTAAGAAAGTACCCAGTTGAATATTTTTTTAAAATTTTTTAAACCAGATCTGGTAAGGATCTGGGAGTTTGTTTTACTTTTACCAAATTTGTTGTTATAGAGTGGTTCGATAAATTTAATTTTGTATCAAACATTTTTTAGATATATTATTTTTTTCAAAATAAATTATTATCTATAAATTTTAAGATAATTAAAAAAAAAACTAAATTATTTGAAATAAATAAACAGTTCTTAGTAAATAGTAAGTTATGGTATTAAAGTATTAAAGAATTTTATGTGTAACTAAAGAAATAAAAATGAAAAATAAAGACAAGAGTCGAGAACAACTGATCTCTTCCGATCGCATTAATATGTTCCGTTATATTTTGTTAAACTGTTGTATTCTTAGTACGAATCATACTTGGTACCTTCCCTGTAGAAACCCATTTTTATATATTTATTTATTGCTATTTACAACTGTACATTATGATATGTTTAGTAAATTTGATCTAAGTTAAATTGGAGAGTTACAGGCGTGTAGAGAAACTACCCTTTAGTAGCACTCTAATGACATTTTACATAAGCAGGTCTCGTGGCCATCTTCTTTTCAGGCGCTTCGGAGGATTGTCAGGAATGGAAGAGGAAGCAGAAGGAAGAGGATAGAAACTAGTGTGTTTGGGTGGTTAGGGAGTTTGTAATGGAAGGAACGATTTTTGGTTCGGGCTAGATCGGTTACATATGGAACATTAAGGTCTTTATGCATGATTTTATTTATAAAAAGTAAGGATCATGAGGATTTTACGAAGGATTTTGGATTGCAATGATTGGATACGAGAGGAAATCGAGGGTTTAGTGGAGCCCCAAAGCTCAACTCCGTATGTCCAGATTGGCCCTATTACAGTCATGTAGATCAGTCTTTTGTAATGAATTGGAATTATAGACTGTTTGTCCAGTAAGTACTGTATTAGTCGAAATCGACGTACAGTTTCCTGTTTTTTCAGTCCAGTGTGTGAGGATTCCAGGCTAGTCGTTTGTCCAGATGTATTCCAAGATCTGTTCGACAGGGGTAAGATCAACATTATTAAAGGAGACTGCAGGGCAGTCGGTAGAAGAAACCCTAAAATACGAATTTTTATAGTGAGCGGGGGTTTTGTGATGAGCTTTCTTAAAGATATCTTAATCTTGGAAATCAACCCTAATGAGGGGTTCTGATCATAATTATATGGTACATTTTTATTAAGAATATATTGTAATAGATACATAAATAATTTTTTTAAATAAATTTCACCTTTAGGTCATCGGACAATTAACTCCGTCGAAAGAGTTAACATAGGTATTTATGTGTACTCTCTAATCCAATCTAATTATAACCAAAATCGATACCACTTGATGCAAGGGGGAATAAAATAGTGGGCGACGACCTGCTGGTTCTTGGCAACAGATGCAGGATGTTTTTATAATTTAAGTATTTCTTCCATTTATTTTTCAAATCAATAGACTTCCCTAAATATCTATCTTTATTTTAAACAAAAAGGTATTTAATTTGTTAGTTTCCAACCATAGTATCTCTAAGCAAGTGGGTCGATATGGAGAAATATGGCGGTGAGAGGGAGAATGTATCGTCCTAAAGTGAGGAAGAAAAGAATAATAAAAACTGTTTTGTAATAAATTAAATGTTAGGTTTTTATTTTATTTTTTTTTTTTATTTACTTTTACATTAAAATCCTATCTTTTCCAAAAATGGTATTTCATGAAATTTAAAAATATGAAGAATAATCTTGCCTGAAGAAGGTTTGTACACTGCAAATACAGGCAAAAACCATCCATCATATCTATCTATTATTCACATTATAAAACATTTTTAATTATCCTGTTTCCAACCAAACGACTGCAGAAGCTCTTTACTCATATGGAATTTCTTGCCTTTTCTAATGGTATCATAACATTTCGTGAAAGATCATATTTGGACGAGATAGAAAGATTTTAATCGATTAATGGAATATAAGGTTTTTTTTATCACAATTAATGTGTATAATCGTCCCTGAATGTTTTCTTTAAGAAATCTGTATTTGGTTGAAAAAAAAAAAAATAGAATACAAACGCGGCTGCAAAGTTCAAGGGTTAGGCCGGGACGAACGAAGGATTGAGTTATGTCTGACATTGTAGATTAGGAAAGTAGATTATTGTTGCCCACAGAGCACTATTAATATTTTATAAGTTATTTGCATCTTTATCTTTTTACTATTGCTACCATCGTTATAACATCTTTGCCAATATTTAGCATTATATGCTTTGTCTTTTGGGTATAAAGAGTCCTTAAACCTTTGTATTAATTATAATTAGAGAAATACAATAATACATAATGATAACACAAACTTTCTTCCAGATATCCCGGTTGGCTAGAAAGAAAATCAAACGAATAAATAAGTAAGCATACAAAGCAGAGCGGACCCTCCCCACTCCGTAATAAGCAAAACGGTGCAATGCGCCAAGGTGCTACTTCAGCCCACATTGGCCATTCCTAACTCCTTAAAATGCGTTCGGGCAATAAAAGGATAAAAATTGTATATATGTATTTTATTCTATATGTATTGGTCTTTGTTAAAATAAAACTTTCTAGGAGGGTAAGGAAAAAAAAGTTACCATGCTTTGCCCTTCAGGTAACAAAAGGATCTTAGTCTATCATGTACGTATGTTTTATGGCAAGTGTATGTATTGTATTTGCTACAGCGACAATAAAAGGAGGGTGGGAAGAAAAAAAAGTGCGCATGGAAAATTTATGATAATGACTGACCACTAATAATATCAGTTGAGAAAACAATTCCGGACTTCTTTTTCACAAGTTCTTTTTCACAATGTTCTTTTTTTTCACAAGGCAATGGGAATACAAGACACCTATGCCTATAAAGTTGGGAACTCGTTGAGCTAATTGTCCACGTCCACGAGAACGTGTTAGTCAATGGACGAATAAGAACACAACGACCGATAACCTTCTGGACTCCCACTACTAGAGTTCAATCCCTCAAGAAAGCAGCTTTCACGTGTCTAGAGGTACCCGAGTTAGAATAAATAGCTGCGTATTTTTGATGTCTCTAATTATTAATTAAGAGGCTTAGAGGACTGCAAGGCTTTTTGCCAACATTTCAAAAACATTCTGTAGACCCCGTCGGCCATTGCTGAGGTGTCAATGACCGCAATAAAACAGTTCCGCTATTAGATATTACTCATTGTCATCAAAGTGAGCCAAATGGTATGATATATTATAGTCCAACTACGTACTCTCGGATTACCCGAAGTTTAACATGAGCGCTTTATTTTAGGGTGGCTTATTATTATTTATCCATTTTGCGCATGTCAAATGGTACTCAGTGACGCGGTGAGAGGGATGTGCTGGGATCATAAAGAGCTCTGCTCTACCCATTCTACGAGTGGTATAGAGTGGGCCCAGGAATCCTCAGATCGATAGTATTAATATTGTATACAAGAGTACATATACGACTAGTGATATATCCTATGGTGATATTATCCTTCTGTTTGTATATTTTTAGAGAGAGAGATTTTATTTATTTGTATGTACTTTTTTATTTATTTATTTATTTTTATTCTTATGTTATTTTATTTTTGTATCAATGTGATCATTTACCACTATTACCCATTGTCCAACAACGTTATGGTAGATTGTAATATTTATCAATAAATAAAATTTGTATTAAAAAAAATGGTACTCAATTCGAAGTACACCAAATTACCGTCTACATGTATTTTAAAGAACCTTTGGAACGAAGTGAATTAGTAGACATAAGTAATAATATTCGCAAAGGGTGGACAGTTTGATAGATTCCTTTATATGGTGCAAGGAATATGGTGATTTATTGATCACAAAACAGGGAAGCAGAAGATGCAAGTGTAAATTGTGGAGTTATGATTTATTTTTAGTAACAACATTTGATGCATTTTCAACCTACGTTTTTAATATACATACATACATAAAATAAAATTTAAAATTTATTTTGTTAAATTATAAGTTTTGATTTGATTAAATTGTGTGAAATTTTCTTCAAAAAATTATTACTCTGCTATAATTTATTTAATTCTCAGAAAATGCACGTGTGTTATAATATTCTTTATCTCTTCTGAGACTAATCACTTTAAAATAATATTAGGTGCGTCGAAAAGAGTTCTTAGTACCTTAGAGTATGATGCAAAATTTAATAAAATAAAAATGAACTTATAGAATATCGTAAAATATAACTAAAATAATAAATCAGAGAAAAAACAAAACAAAATAAACCGAATATAAAATAAAAGAAAACAGACAGAACAAAATGATCTATCATCTCAAAAATCTTAGGGTGACTAACTTCTTAAATATAAATTAAAAAAGAATCAAACACAGATGAACTAACAAAAAAAGAACAATAATTGCTGAAATACATATTCACAAGTATAAAAGAATATTGAAAACATTGTAGAAAAATAATTAAAAGATTAATTATAAATAAATAAGAAGGCGAGAAAAAATAATAATAAATAAAAAAAAATCCTCTAACAAATTATCAGTATTAAGGTATATTCTAATAAAAATAAACGAGAAAAATAAATGATTGTAGGTGTATACATAAATATCTACAGATTCTATACAGATATTGAAAACATCTAATAATATTTATGTTAATTAATAATATTATATTGTTATATAATATTATCTATTTTTCTGTTAATACACAATTTTGTTTAAAGCCTTTAATTGTCATTCTTTGGGAATTGGTAGGACAGTAGGTGATTAAAGATATGGGATTTGAAGCTTGAAAGGACATCAGAGCAACGAATGGAGGAGGGAATATAATTTCGTAGGGAAGAGGAACGGACAAGAAAAGATAAGAAAATCTTCCAAAGGCTGGGGTTCGATGGACAGTTACATATAAGTCTGAATAACAGGTGTTGCGGGAATGCACAGAGGATTTAAATTCAAGATCAGATATGTACGATGGATGGCGAGATTGGATAACTTGGTAAAGGATGCAATGAAATATTTACAATGGAAGCAGGGGTAAAGCCACTTCAACTCTTCATAATATCAGGTGACACAGGCGTCCCTGGGGAGTCCGGAGATGAAAGGTACAAAGCAATTAATCTACCGGTTTAATATTGCTTCGAGATCTCCAGAAACACCCCCATGAACCACACAACAATAGTCAAAGTGGGGGGATATTATGGAAGTAATACATTCATTTCGATATTTTTCGACATCTATTTCGCAGTAATAACAAATATTTTGCATATTTATTTGTAGGTATCACTTTTTTATTTTTTTAATATTACATGTATTTAATGTATTTTCATTCTTCTCATTGTATTATATATATCGGTTGCTCTCGAATTTACTTTCATTTTTTAGACAGAGTACTGTTTGATAATTAATTATTTTTTCTTTGTCTGATATTTTCAATGCTTCTTATCTATTGTATAAATTCTTTATCTTTGCAATATAATATTTTATCTTCTATTAGTATCATTTGTTATCTTCTTAATTTTTTTCCAATACTGTTTCTTTTCACTATAATATGGTTGCTATCTCGTTTTGTGTTTTCAGCTCTTCAATTTTTTTTTCTTCAGCAATTTCACTTATTGGTGTTTATTATTACTAAACTGAATATATGGTTAACAATAAGCACGTAATCATGTTGCAAGAATCTTTTAGTAATTTTTGATTGAGATTGATTATTGTGCATTTCAAAACATTTGCTTAAAAAAAAAAGTTATTAAAGTAAAGCAGCAGTAACTAACATATCTAACTTTTTGGGATTTTTTTTTTTTACATATTTCCAAGTATTGATGGCCCCGTCAATCAAAATATTTCCATTCCATTGTAAATAAAAAAAAAATTATAGATGTATATCTCAGATGATGTATTTTCTTATATATCAAGGAATATAATATGGATGGTATTATAAAATTTTGAGATTTTTTTTTTTGGACATATTTGTAAACATTGAAGGCCCCCTATCTCAATATTTTCCATTCCATTTTCAACAAAATAATATAAATATACATCTCAGGTAATGCCTGATTTTCGACATCAAACACCCTTGGAGCAAAATATGAATAGCTGGATAGTAAACATGAATGCTTATCAAACGTCAGTCTAAAAAAAATAACGATATCCTTTCTGCCTATTCACTATCCTTGAACCTAATTCTAATGACTCAAAATATCCATTTACTAGGCCCGGATGAGGAGTTGTTCTGTAGCGCACAGCCCTGTATACTCCGGGGAATACATTGGGTGCTACGAGAACCCCGGGATTCCCCTTAATATATCTCCTGGCTATTTCAGAAACATAATCTATTCTCACACTGTCCCGAACCCCACCTCGCCTACTCGCGAAAAACATTTTCTCCCATTTTTCAATGCCTTAAAATAGAGCACTAAATTCGAAGCGATTTGTTTCAAATTGATTTATTGAGGATCGATGAACTGAAAATCTCTCAACACTCCAACGCATTGAACCGTGAAAAAGAAAAAAAAAAATGGAGCTAGTCTGATGAAATATTGATAATTGTTAACAGATCGGTCTGGACAGGATTTTATAATGCTGGTTTATAAAAATACAATTCCAATTGCTTCCATGCCAATTTTCATAGTAATTTTAAAAGTTGGCCACAGTATTGAAATGACAGTATTGTTATTTTCGCTCCTGTTTAAAGAACTAACATGATATCTAATATATCTGTAATTTTTTAAAGAGGAGTAGGAGTAGATTTATATCCCATTTGCAGCCCCTAGAAGAGTTTTGGGGTGTTGTATTTTCTTTTCTTACTATATTCAGACTTATATGTAACTGCCCATTGAACCATAGCCTTTGATAGATCTTTCCTCATCCGTTCCTCTTCCCTATGGAGTTCTATTCCCTCCTTTATTTACAATTCTAATACCCCTCCAATCTTCAAATCCCGTATCTCCGACTATCTTCTGTCTACCCAATTCCGGAAGAATAATATTCTTTTGTTCTTTTATTGAAATGAAAGTTTCAAAAAGCTTTATATATTTTCTGTATTAGATTTTCTTTTATAATTGTAAATATGTACACTAGCAGAAATTATATCTTTTCATTTATTATTTTTTAGTTTAATTTTATTTTTAAGTATTTGATTTTTTATCATTGCTTTTTTATTTTTATTTACTACCAGAAGTTATCTTATGTTTTATGATACAACAAGTGGTTTTACTTTATTTGTTTTGTCATTATTTTATATATTCTGTTAATTATTGTTGTTTATTTGTATTTTGTGTTTATTTTAAATTCATTGTATTACTTTATTTTATGAAATCTTGTAATTTTATCTCTGTTTTGTAATTTACTCCAAGGCTCCAAAGCCTAATTTTGACGCCTGTAAATTATTCTAAAGGGAGCAATACCAGGATAAATAAAGATTATTATTATTATTATATGGAACGCCTCCATTGGCACAGTTTGGGTAAAACTGAAATTTGGCGTGTAAGGTTTTTTTCAAAGCAGAACAATTCCATAGAAGTGGTTCTCTTTATTTTACCATTTCCTTTTTTTTTTTAATTTTTTTTTTTTTTAGTTTTATAGGACCCCACCAAATTGTGTTAGAGGGCTGAACGTTTGTATGTGAATTGAGTTAGTACTAGAGAAGAGCCTTTTTGATATCTCAAAAAAAATAATAATAATATTAAATGAAAAATTTCCAATAACCATCAATTTTTGGCGTATTTTCATCCTTCTGAATTGAAATCGATTGTTGAATTTTTGTTTTATAGGAGTGTCTCACTTTTTTTTTTGGCCATTAATAAACATTGATGATATAATTAAATCGCTTTTCTTCTTTTTTAAAACTAAAATTAGAGACAGTATCTTTGCTCACTATTATTGAATATTGTTCACTTATTTATAATTTGTGTGTCAGTTTTTTTTAAATTATTCTTATCTACTGCACTTTCAAAACTATGTACGGTTTATTCATTGAACAAAAACTTGTTTAATTAAAAGTATGTGTCATCCTAAACCACAAATATAATAATTTTGTAATCATAGATTAGTTAATAAAACGTCTATTATTATCTTATAATTATATATATTATTAGCAAAATCATTGATCATATTTTACAGGTTTTTCCTACACTGTAAAATTTTCTATGTTATCATGAACTTCAAATGTTCATAAAAAAAAAATCTTAATCTTCTTTTATTCCTAATAATAGCATAGACTAGTACTGTTCACCAAACGTAACGTAGTGAAATTTAAGTTGAATGAAATTTTTTAAATTAAACGACAGTTAAAATCCTACGTATAAAAAAATAACTGCTGTACAATATGTTGACCGTACTGATTAACAAAACTGGCTAATCTGTGGTGAGGATGGCGGAAGCAGGAAACGATCATTGCTGGTCTATTGTTGTGATAGCCACACAGGAAGCTAACACCTACATCCAACTAATAATTGTTTATTTAACTAGTGGCTCTCATACGCTCTGATTCCCTGCTGCTCCATTAACAAAACAGTAAACAGTCAGTTTTTTATAGGCTTGTTCCAACACGAATCAAAACTATCGTCCAACTGGCGGACGCATGCAGGGTACAGGGTATGAGACGGAAAAAAAACACATAATATCAGAGTTGGGAGAATGAATAGCTGAGAACAATAATTTTATTTGTGTTCAAAATGTTTGACAAATAACAATACACATACTCGAAAAATTTCAAAGTGAGTACATGTAAAGTAATCTGTACTTGAGAAAAGCTTTAAGTGTAAGTACAAGGAATTCATACTCTATTAATTTGAACACGAGAATTTGTAATCACTACTTAAAAAAAATGTAGAGTAAAAATAAATTAAACATTACTCAAAACTACGAGTACATCTTTATTATTATTAATTCAATAATTCCTTTTGGATCATATTATATGCATGATACATACATATTATTTCAACATCATATGATCAAATATATGATGCATATATATTAGTGTAAATTTTCAACAACAACCCTAATGAAGACCTTAAGAATAGTTGAAAACTATAATTTGTTTTTCTTTATCAACAATCCTGACCATCTTCTTTAAATATTTTTTTTCGACTTATAATTTTTTAACAAATACAATAATTACTTGATTTCACTAATCAGCCTATTACACAAAATTTTAAATTAATGATCTTCTACTGAAAGAATTTCTAGAAACTAATATGAAATTGGTAAATTATTTAAATATATAACTTCCTTATTTAAATATATTAGTTTTTATACAGACGTCAACGTTTCGGAGTTATTCCCCATCTTCAGGTTGCTGATTAACTTTTTTATATAATATATAATTAACTGGTACAAGAAGGTAATTATTCTCTTTGATTTAAAATGTGTAATGGTTGATTATAATAATAAGTTCCAATTATTGACAATAATATGTTTAATATCAGCTTGAAGTGACTAATAAGAAGTTAATTATATATTATATAAAAAATTTAATCAGCAACCTGAAGATGGGGATAACCACGAAACGTTGTTGTCTGTAAAATAAACTATTATATTTAAATAAGGAAGATTGTTGTTCATTAACCAATTTCATAAAATTTAAAAAGTAAATTGTATTTGTATAGGAATAAACTTAGTTACGAAATTGCCCGAAATTTGCATTTATTACAAGTTTACCCAAAATTTCTGAATTCGGTGTAATCGATTACAAAAGCAATTATAATGGCTGAATACGTGGATATGGATTATAATTTGCACTCAATATTATATGAACTTTGTACTCAAAATCGAAAAAGTAGCAATGATGACCTCTGATGTACATTTATGATAGTTTTGTCTCGTGTTGGAACAAAGCAAATATAAATTACTAATAATGGACCCATATTTAAATTTTTCAAAACCATTCCTTGAATCAAATCAGTATTAAAATGCCTTTGAAAAGCAGATGCTGATTTTTTAATATTTTAATGAATCACTGAAAATTTTAAATTTATAATCATAAAGATCTATAAAATGAAACCTGGATTCGCGTGTATGATTAATTATTCGCCGTGTCTCAAGACAATAGCAACGTTAATAGACAATAGAAATCGAGAACTTTGCTATTTCTCATTATTTATAAACGAAATACATTTACTTCTAAGTGTTTTTTACAAAATTATTACTACAAAACGAAATAAATTATTATTTTGAATAATTCTAAAACTATAAATCTCCTTGACCATTATATATATAAATATCCATGACTACGTTCCTACCTCCTAATGGAAATAGCTTGAAATTTGAATACCTTCTTCGAACAGCAAAAATTCATTACTGAAAGAAAATATTATACACAAAATAGCTTAAGAACGTCAAT
The DNA here is from genome assembly GCF_000696795.3 of Halyomorpha halys. Taxonomy (NCBI): domain Eukaryota; kingdom Metazoa; phylum Arthropoda; class Insecta; order Hemiptera; family Pentatomidae; genus Halyomorpha; species Halyomorpha halys. The sequence continues at coordinate 691,624 of NW_027105190.1, read as the reverse complement.
TTTCCATAAAATGATCAGGGGAAGGGAAAATTTCAAAGAAACTCCTCAGAAGCCTCAGAAAAATGGGGAATTTGTTCCCCAAATTGAAATATTGAAAATATTCGATTTTGCCTTCCTCCAAATAATTTGTTATAGCAAGTTACACGACTAGAAATAGGTAGTTTCTAGCTGTTCCCATAAAAGTTAATTTTAGAACAAGAACCGGGAAGAAAAAAAGGCAGTTATTTCACCCTAATCTTTTGTTACTTTAATGAAAACTATGTATAATTATTAGTTGAAATTGATGAGTCTGCCAAGTTTAGATAGGTGGAATAAAGAATTGCAGCTGTTGCAAAACATTAAAAAAAAATTAATTTTTCATTCGGAGTGTATAACTTTTAAATTACCAACAACACTAGAAAACTTAAGAGAAGATTATTAGTAGAGTAAATTTGCTGAAATATTAGCCCTAATAGAGCTATAATTTTATAAACTTCTTTAGAGTCCATTAAACTAGCTTTGATTTGATTGCTAATAGACATATGAATGTCAAATTATGAGATATAGATTTCTCAAAATAAATTTACTACTGATTTTTACATTCTTATGAAATGTTGCTTTTTAAAAGCTATATTTCGAGAGCTATTGAACGTAAATAGCTTTATTAGGGCTCATATTTTAGAAAATTCACACTGATTTAAATGACGTTCTCTTAGGGTTTTTAGTTTTGTTGGTACTTTTAAAGATATAGAGCTCCGAATGAAAACTTTTTTTTTAACGTTTTGAAACAGGCGCCATTTTTTTATTTTCTACTTATACTTGACAGGCTCATCAATTTGACAAGTAATTATACATAGTTTTCATTAATGAAATAAAAAATTGGGGTGAAATAACTGCTTTTTTTCCCCTCTTGGGCTCTAGTATTATTTTTTCTTGAATAAATTTAGTGAGTATATAATAATATCAAGCAACAATAATTTTCTTGGCGGCTGCGGTGGTTTTCTCTTTTGACCACGTCACAAGTATTCAGAATGCATTGGAATCTGATTGACAGCTCTAAAGTTGCACATGGCTCAGGACTTGATGGGCCGCTGCCAGGATCCATAGTCAAGGACCTTGAAGCACCTCCTTAAGACATGACTAATGCAAGTCAATTATTACATGATAGTCATTGAATGTTACACGTTAGTCAACTGTCATGTGTCAATTCTTACATGTTATATTATGATATACAGGGAGGAAGAAGTTACGACACAAAGTCGCTAAATTGTTTTTGTTTTTTTAGAAATTTGCATTAGTATTTTTGAGTTGGAAGTAAGGGGTGTATGCTAAAACTAAAATTATGTACAATTTTAATTAAATTGTTTAGTAAAACAAAAATAATGATCTCTGTTTATAAACAATCAGTAGGGGTGAGTCTGTATGGGAATGGATTTACAAAAGTGATGGGCAGATGGAGGTGGGGAGTAAAGGTATGTCCACACTATTTGCGGTATGCTGGGCCAGTTCAATAAATTATTTATATCCTGTCCACATTGTGTGTTAAGAAAAGCGACCAGATCTAGGTCATGGATATACTACAAAGACAAAGACATGAGATAAAGCATGATCTGCAAAGAGTGTGAAAAGGATAGAAAGGATGCTTCATCGCATACTGGAGTTGCATGCTGCAAATAGAGTACAGTGAGGAGATACATTTTAAGTTCTTCACTACGAAATGATGGGCACTCCTGAAGGATATTAAGATCTAATATAAGAAGATCAACAATTCACCACAATGTTTTCTAACAGGATAAATTTGAACATTTGGTCATTCGTAATATATTCGAAGAACGAACAATCTGAAAACAAATTGAGGAGCATTGATATTAAATGCTATACATAGAAACTATAAATTTACTCCGCCTTGCTTATCATTAACTTTTGACCAATACATTACTATTCGACCAAGAGCCGCTATTAGGGGTGACTTCAAAGATTGAAAGAAAACTAAAATACGCACTAGAAGGTGACCTATTTGTTCATTCCCAAGTATTTTTAGAATGTTTCCATTGGCACCGGTTTCTCTGCATTTCTCAGTAATCCGGATCCTGGACAGAACCCTTTAAGTGAATATTAATAAATGTCTTCAGCCCACATTTCACATTTTTATTTATTCACTGTTCTTTGAGTCATGGATACGTCTTCAAAACTTACTGAATCTACAGTGACATGCAGAATTTTATGTATTTTTTATAAAATAAGTCTAATTTTTATCGTAGATCAGTCAATATTAGTTTAGGTTTTTAAGACTTTATCATAATATAAGATTTAGGTATAGGCAAAATTTATATGACTTTACGTTCCAGAAGTTGGCAAAATATTATTTATCTTTTGTAATAACGAGAAGGGGAAACCTCATATGTTTTCTTGATTTTGATAAACGTTTTTAGGTAAATCTGAGTCCTAAAATATTTGACATATATCACAATATTTCCAACTCAGAAGGTCTGGAAAAAATCAGGATGTTAGCTTTTTAAAAATGTTTTATTTTATCTTTCAGGTTCTGACGATGGTAGAAAAATGAGTTTCGTACCAAAATTCCCCTATTGCCTAGTGGATAAACTAAAAAAATATGCTATAAAAATCTTCAAGTATAAAACTTTGTAACTATTCTAAAAATAAAAAAAAACTTAACCCCGTAGCCCGATTTCAAAGACCATTTAATCCGACATCAACGTGGCGGCTTTAATCAAAATCGTTAGAAGTCGTTTTAGAGAAAATAAAACAAAATGTGAAAAATCGATTTTAGAATGTGACACATTACTCAAAAAAGTTTCTGCAAAATCTCAGGCTTAAACATATAATTTCAGTTTCGCACGACTTTTCGTTTTTTAGCTAAGCAATTCACTGATCATCACACATCATTTTGCTAACTAGGTTTTTTGGACTCAAAGAAACTCAAAACGTGTATTTCCGTCGAAATCTCGAACTCAAAATTGCAGTACTTCCCCTTATTATATATTCCACATATAAGTAAGTTAAAGTAATATATTATTGTGCGTTTAATTTTCCTTAAATTTTAATGGTAGAGAATATGTAGCGTGGCGAGAAGTACTTTGGCCTGGGGCGTAATTTTGTAGTTTCATAATCATTCTAATTCAGTGAAAGGTGGGAGATAACTTAAAGTCATAAATTTTTGTTTCATCCTCTTTTCATTGCATAATTGTTGTCATTTCAAGAATTTATTTTTGCTAAAGCCCGTATTTGAAATATAATTTTGTATTTAACAGAGCCTGTTTTTTTTTTTCTCACCCTTCAATCAATTTTATTATTTAAAACAAAACCATATACATACATAATACGAGGGACGTCCAGAAAATAACGGACGTTTTGAAATAAACAATTCACAAATTGAAAAACTCAAAGTTTATTATATACATTTGAAAGGTACACTCTTAAGCTATTTTTCTACATAATCGTAATTCAAATTTAGACACTTATCATACAGTAGCACAAGTTTTTCAACACCCTCTCAGTAGAAGATCCCGCCACTTGTGAAGTGCGGTCTATGATTCGGTATTTGTTGGCTCGAAACAACAGGCCAATTTAGGTGCATCAGTCCCAAAGAGTCCCACAGTAGCCATGACCTTTCTTGCAAACACTTTCGTGGTTTCTTGGTAGAATGTGTGTGCGCCCAATCCATCGACTCCTGTTTCGTTTAACAGTTGACATGCTTCACCCCAGTCTCGTCCCCGGTTACGATATGATCCAGAACTGCATTACCATTTGTGCTGTATTCTTGGAGAATGGTCAGTTCTGCGGGCAGTCTCTGTTTCTTATGGCCTTCCGTTAGGATTTTCGGAGCCCACCGAGCACAAAGTTTGTGGTAACCAAGCTTCTCCATCACAATTTGATTCACCAAACTTTGTGAAATTTGGGGAAAATGTTCCGACAGTACTGTAATCGTGAAATGACGGTTTTTCACGAATTTTGTCATTGACATTTTGTCAAATATCGTAAAAACTACTATTCATACGAAGATTAACGTTATAAAACACTTTATGGTACATTAAACTAGCTTTAATTTTAGTGTTTAAAGACATCTGTTGAATGATTTTTGAGAAATATATTTCTCAAAACAAATTCACTAACTACTGATTTTCCTGTACATTTTTTATAAAACTTTCTTTTTTATAAAGCAATATCTCGGGAACTATTGAACATTGAATAGTTGCATTAAGGTTTATATTTTAGAAAATGTACTCCACTTTAAATGATGTTCTCTTAGGTTTTCTATTGTTGTTTGTAATTTTAAAGTCATAGAGCTCCGAATGAAAAATTAATTTATTTTTTTTAATGTTTTGAAATAGGCGTCATTTTTTATATTCCCTCTAACTGCACTCAGCAGACTCACCGATTTCGACTAATTAATTAAGTAATTATACATAGTTTTCATAAAATTAATTAACAATTGGGGTGAAATAACTGTCTTTTTTTCTTTCCGGCTCTTGTACTAGCAGTGAATCTGGTATATGCAGTAAACCGGCGATTTGGACAATTATACAGACTGCTAAATAGAAAATCTCAGCTTTTAGTAGACAACAACTTTACAAGATAATAATAAAACTGATCTGAACTTATGGACTAGACTAGAACTAGAACTAAAAACTTAATATTTCCTAACTAAACCCGTTCCATCCTTTCAGTCCTAAATCCTTCGAACAATAGTCAATGCTCCTTACTACTTTACCAACAATACTTCATGACCTTAATATCTCACCTCGGAGCTTATTAAATCTAAATTCACCACATTCGCTGAGAACCTTACTCATCACCTTAATCCCATAGCACAATGCCTATTATCTATTACGATCCTTCCCAGAGGTTGAAACGGCAAAAGCAGCGATTAATAATTATATTGGAGTTCTGGTAGTGGCTAGCATTACACACAAAGCTAGTTTAAAGACGTTTAAGTAGTAGTTTCCATTTATATTCGCCAAAATAAATTCACAAAATATTGCTTTCGAATTGTTTGATTTGTGAAAAAATTTATCTCAGGAACCATTAGAAGTAGAGATGTCTTACAGCATTCAAATAAAAGCTAATTTATAACGTTCATGTTTTTAAGAGTAGTAGTTTTTATGACATTTTATGAATATGAATTTTGTATGTTTGTCCCAACAACTGAAAATCACTTTATTTTAGCTAATATCATAAAACTGCTGCTCCTACAAAGATAAATGTCATAAATTATTTTATAGAACATTGAACTAACTTTAATTTGAGTGCTGTCAAATACCTTTACGTCTAATAATTCCTGATTTATAGATTTCCAAAAAATAAAACTCACTAACTACAAGTGTATCATAAAAATCAACATTTTGTGAATTTATTTTGTCAAATATCATAAAAACTCCTACTTATACAAAGATAAAGGTTGTAACTATTTAATGGTATATTTAACTAGCTTTAATTTATGTGCTGACTAACATCTGTAAACCACCATATTGTACATTAAACTAGCTTTAATTTGATTGCTAAAAGACACCTTTAAGCAATGGTTTTTGAGATATAGATTTTGATTGCCAGGTTATCAGTCACAAGGTTAGACCTACCACTGCGGTCTTGGTCGTGAACATTGGTATGGCCATTTTTAAAATCAATGCACCATTGGCTTACTCGGCTTTCACTCAGTATCCCCTGCTTGTAAACATCACAAAGCTGACGATAAATTTCAATTGGTCTGTTGTTTCGAGCCAACAAAAACCGAATCATAGACCGCACTTCATAAGTGGCGGGATTTTCTACAGAGAGGGTATTGAAAAACTCGTGGCACGGTATGATAAATGTCTCAATTTGAATAGTGATTATGAAGAAAAATAGCTTAAGAATGTACCTTTCAAATGTATATAATAAACTTTGAGTTTTTCAATTGGTGAATTGTTTATTTCAAAACGTCCGTTACTTTCTGGACAGCCCTCGTATATACACAATATATAGTAAACATAAATGTCTATGTATTATGTATACATATGATTTTGTTTTAAATAATAGAATTGATCGAAGGGTGAGCAAAAAAAAATAAAATAAATAAATAAACCGAGTGTTCTAACAGAGCCTGGGTAGTAGGGTTTTGTTTTTATCTGCAACCTGGTTACATTTTAAAAAAGGACTGTAGTGAATGCGTGTTTGACTTTATAACTTGAGTTAAACTATGCGATATTATGGTATTGGGGCATACCACTAGTAGGAGTTAACTTAAAAACTAGGCCTATATCTATGAATATTTACAATATGTGCAATATGGTAGACCAATACTAATAAAGAGGCTATAATGCTGCCTGTCGCCACCGCACTGGTGGGGGCGCTGGTTGCAGCGATCCAGGACCGTGGTAGTCGGTAGAGCCGATAAGAAAAAAAGGCTGAAATGCCGATGGAAAAAAAAGTTTTGATTACTTCAATGAAAGCTATGTATAATTACTAGTCAAAATTTATGAGTCTTCCAAGTATAGGTAGGGGGATTAAAAAATGGCGGCTGTTTCAAAACCTTAAAAAAACATAGATTTTTCATTCCGAGCTCTATATCTTAAAAACTACCAACAACACTAGAAAATTTAAGAGAACATTATTTAAAGAAGAGTAAATTTTCTGAAATATTAGCCCTAAAAGAGCTATTTACGTCCAATAGCAGAGATACAGCTTTTTAAAAAGCAAAATTTCTTAAAAATCTACTGGAAGATTAGTAGTTAGTTAATTTATTTTGAGAAATCTATATCTCAGGAATTATATGTGACGTACAGATGTCTATTAGCATTCAAATTAAAGCTAGTATAATGGACTATATAGAAGTTTATGACATTTACCTTCGTAGAAATGGTAGTTTTCATGATATGAGTTGTTCGGACAATAAATTTGATTTATGAAGAACTTTATTTCAGAAAGCATTGGATGTACCAATGTCTGCCAGCGTTCAAATTAAAGCTAGTTAAATTTACTACAAAATAGTAAATTATGTTTATCTTTGTAGGAGTAGTAGTTTTTATGATGTTTGACAAAATAAACTCACAAAATGTTAATTTCTAGTGTTCGTTTAAAATGTTGGATTTTTGAAATAATGTATCTCTATATCCATAAGACGCCCATATGTCTGCTAACACTCAAAATAAAGGAAATTTAACTTACTTTATGACACTTATCTTCGTAGGGGTAGTAGTTTTTATGATATTCAGATATGAATCTAAATTTGGAAAATGAAAATCTGTCCGAATAACTATAAATCAATTTATTTTAGCAAATTTCATCTATAATATTACTCCTACGAAGATAAACATTATAAACTACTTTATAGCTCATTAAACTAGCTTTGATTTGAGTGCTAATAGACATCTGTACGTCAAATGGTTTTTGAGATATAAATTTTTCAAAATTAATTCCCTAACTACTGAACTTTCAGTACTTCCCATACAACATTTTTATGAAATGTTGCTTTTTAAAAAGCTATATCTCGAAAACTATTTAACGTAAACAACTTTATTAGGGTTCATATTTTAGCAAATTTACTCTTCTTTAAATGACGTTCTCTTAGGTTTTCTTGTGTTGTTCCTACTTTTTAAGATATAGCTTCGAATGAAAAATTTTTTTTTTTTATCACTTTGAAACAGCCACCATATTAATTATACATAGTTTTCATTAAAGTAACCAAAAATTGGGGTTAACTGCCCTTTTTCTCCTCTTGGGCTCTTGTACCATAGTGACATCTTGTAATTCGTCGGTTAGAAGAGTCAGCGGTTTCTTCTTCTTCCATACTGTATTCCGTAAGATCTTCCGCAGTATGGAATTTTGGAAATTTTGTAGATGGCGCTGTGCGCTATCGTCGGGGTTGAAGAACAAAGCGGCACCAGAAGGAGTATACTCTTGTATATTTGAAGTTTTAACAGGAGGTAAAGGGACGATGATGTTAGGAGATGGTGAAGGTGGTAGGATTTCCTTTTGACTGTTTTAGTTTTTTGATATAGATGGGTACATAAAATTAGATGTCGATCCAGTTTATACCCAAATAGACTATGGCATTGGATGGGGACATTATAGAGTTTACCACTTGGAGCGTTCTTGGAAGTGCTCTTTTTTTTGCTTAGACCTTTTTTGAGTTTCTAGAAACATTTTTAAGAAAACACACGCACCCTATTTTGCGAATATAGGTGATTTGAACTCAAGGAACATCAAAGAATTCGGGGCCCTTGTGCCGTTCCAAAGCCCCTAGAGAAAAAATGAAAATTCCAAAACAAGCGGCGATCATTAGAACAAACACACCCACAAAGTCCTAAAGTCCGACTACTTTCGGAGGTCCCGAACATTAGTTCTCCTGGTCAGAACCAATCATAATTACTCTCATTTTAAATTTAAAGTGAGTAAAAAATATAAATTTTATTGAGTGAGCATAGTTGAGAAGAACAATTTGAAGTCGATCGATCTATAGAATAATAATCGGCTGACAATTATCGATATTAGTATTATGGACTACTATTATCAATATTATTAAGTAATAGAAATAAAGATTAAGTAATATTTGCTGTCTGAAAAACGTTCTGGAGGCGAAAAAAAGAAGGATGCCAACAAACTGTCAAACAATATTGCCAGAGCTATTTTTCAGTGCCTGCTGAATCAAATTCCAATTTTAATGAAGGGGGAGAAGAGCAGACACCGTTTACAGTAGCATGGAGAATGATGGGATTCAAAGGGTCCAGAACCTACCCGACATTGGAAAATAACTTTTGCAATATCGGTTTTCAGTTTTTTTTTCGCTGTAAATAAAAAATATATATATATATTTATATATACCTATTTATATATTATTTCATAAATAACAGTGAAGACAAAAAAAAATTGGGGTATAGGTATTAGGCGAAATGTAGATACATTAATGTCCTAACGTACACGGTGTATAGTTACTTTGTTAAAATTGACGCTTTATCCCAACATTTATTTATTTTTTTCACGGAACAGCTTTTCAAGATCACTATTTTTTCCTTCTCACTTTTTCTCTTCTTCTCTACCAGTATCTTCTCATCATTTCTGTGTGCCTTTGCTTTCTCTCTTCCGACCACGCAATACCCTTCCGTTTTTCTCTATTTGCCGCAAGAACGTTTATTTATTTCAATTTTTTCCTTTACTGTTCTCTATCCAGGCAGTTCTTGTCTGTTATTTTCTATTTCTGCGTTTTCTCTCTCATTTCCATCACATATCCTCCAACGCTCTTATATTCACGGATTCTGTCAAAGAGTTTCTTGTTTAGTCTGCTTTGGTCCATTCTCATCATGCGCCCGTAGAATCTCAGTCTTCTGATTCTTATTTCGGTTTCCAGGTCTTTTATCTCCCTATAGATTTCCTGGTTGGATCTTAACTTGTAGCCTTCCTGTGTTTTCTTAGGCCCATAGATTCTCCTCAGGATTCTTCTCTCTATTTTCAGTAATTTTTCTAGGCTAGGGAGAAATGTTGGCTCCATTGCGTATAAAATTACTGGTTTTATGACCGTGTTGTAATGTGTTATTTTTCCGTTAGACGATAGGTTCTTCTTATTGTAAATATTGCCTGTTGCCTTTCGAACTTGATGATTTTTTCCTTTATGCTCTCTTTCTCCGAACCGTTATTGCATACTATCTCTCCCAGATATTTAAATTTCTGTGTCACTCTTATGCATCCATATTTTCATTTTTATACAAAAAAAAAAATGGTGTTTTTGGTAATCTAATTTATTACTATGTTTAGTCAGTAATAATAATCCTTAAAGCATCAAGTTTTTTTTAAATTGCGTCATTTTATTTAAGACAAATGTGTTATAAAACTCCTTATTGTTTACATTTTACAGTACTGTGCTTGGAGAAAAAATGTGTAATTCGTATAAATCTTGTATTTACGACCTAGGTCACTTTTGCTATTTAAATAACATAATATATATCACTTAACTAAAAAATATATTATTTTGGAGCTCTTTAATTAATCTGTCCTTTCTGACGTAATAAAACATATTATGGACTTCCGACAAAAATGTAGTCTTCTTTTTAAGTGATTAGGAAACAGTTTTTAATAATAAGTATTTTTAAATAATGATGTTGAGTAAAATGTGCAAAAATGTTTAAAATAATTACGGAATAGGCTAAAGAAAATAAAGGGTCGTTCTGAGTGGCAGATTTGAAAAATGACACGTCTGGAGCATCTACTGCGGGATTTATTTATATGAACAATTTATACGGACCAGAAATAGCCAACTGCGAACAAACATAAAGATTTATATTTGAGGAGTAGAGTGTTTTCCAGTATATATAGAAATCTCCCTGTTTTCCTGTGTGGAAAAAGTGCCAATTAGAATCCTAATGTTTGAATCTACTTTATTATTTCGTTCAGCATCTTTAAGTCAAATTATTTATGTTTTTTTTTATTTCGTTTCAAAGGAATAATATGGAATATGAAATAAGTAAACAATAGAGATCGCGTGACATTGACCAATGAAGTAAAACCAAAATTCACCCAAACCTTTAGTACCTGTGTATCAAAAATTACTCCACTAAACGTTAAAAGTTTCTAAAACGTTAAAGTTGCTTAACTTTATATTTTGTTTCTTTATTCTAATATCTGACTTACAAATTTCGTTAGTTACATGTCTTTTTTTCCATAACTTTAATTTTTAAATTATTATTATTAAATTAAAATATTCATATTTCGTTGTTTCTTTGCATTTTATAACTTTATATTTTTATTTCACTAATTATGTTATTCTACTTACATATTTCATTACCTAAATATACACGTTTGATTTCCCACTTCTTTCATTACTTTATTTTTATTCTGTATAATTATTTAATTACATCATTCTATATGAATTTTATTCAATCTGAAATTTTTGGGGAAATTAGAAAAAGAATTTTTTGCTTAGAATATTTTTGCTGAAGCTTAAAATTGAGGCAGTTTTAAGAAGTTAAATAAATGAATTCCAGCCTTCATTATGGGAATATAAAATTATTTAGTCCAATTAGTTTCCTTACAGTTTAGTTTATTTTTTTTATGTATGTTTGCATTTATCATTTAGCGAGTTCAATTTGATTCAAGCAAGCTTAGGTGGTGTATATCCATGCATTTTTATCATAAATTAAACAATAATGTTTATTATTGCAGGATTTGATTGTTTCATACACATTTTGATTTTTTACTGCACGATTATGCACATTTGGGTTTTTTACAGCACAAACATCCCGTCCTAGTTATTACCTAACATATAACTTTTTTTTAACACTAAAATCTATTAAAGTTCCGGTTCTTTATTAAATCAAATCAATCTAAGAAGCAGGGTGAATTTACGAATAGCATTCATTAGGCAAGGATCCAAATCAAAGGTGGAAAAATATAATTATGATTCTAAGAACGTTGTGCACGATCATAACCATGGATAATTTATTTTAAAACAAGATGTTTATTCTATCTTTTTAAAACGGATTTTACATTTTAAAAGTACATTAGTTCGTGAGCACCGAACACCTAAGGGAGCGAAGATTCACAAATAAGAAATATACTTATGGAGTAATTTATCATTACACTAGTATGAAAAAATAATGAAAATGAAAAAATTAGTATATTTTAACTAAATTT
>NW_027105190.1:676466-679168 GCF_000696795.3 Halyomorpha halys | reverse complement strand
TAAGACAAATGTGTTATAAAACTCCTTATTGTTTACATTTTACAGTACTGTGCTTGGAGAAAAAATGTGTAATTCGTATAAATCTTGTGTTTACGACCTAGGTCACTTTTGCTATTTAAATAACATAATATATATCACTTAACTAAAAAATATATTATTTTGGAGCTCTTTAATTAATCTGTCCTTTCTGACGTAATAAAACATATTATGGACTTCCGACAAAAATGTAGTCTTCTTTTTAAGTGATTAGGAAACAGTTTTTAATAATAAGTATTTTTAAATAATGATGTTGAGTAAAATGTGCAAAAATGTTTAAAATAATTACGGAATAGGCTAAAGAAAATAAAGGGTCGTTCTGAGTGGCAGATTTGAAAAATGACACGTCTGGAGCATCTACTGCGGGATTTATTTATATGAACAATTTATACGGACCAGAAATAGCCAACTGCGAACAAACATAAAGATTTATATTTGAGGAGTAGAGTGTTTTCCAGTATATATAGAAATCTCCCTGTTTTCCTGTGTGGAAAAAGTGCCAATTAGAATCCTAATGTTTGAATCTACTTTATTATTTCGTTCAGCATCTTTAAGTCAAATTATTTATGTTTTTTTTTATTTCGTTTCAAAGGAATAATATGGAATATGAAATAAGTAAACAATAGAGATCGCGTGACATTGACCAATGAAGTAAAACCAAAATTCACCCAAACCTTTAGTACCTGTGTATCAAAAATTACTCCACTAAACGTTAAAAGTTTCTAAAACGTTAAAGTTGCTTAACTTTATATTTTGTTTCTTTATTCTAATATCTGACTTACAAATTTCGTTAGTTACATGTCTTTTTTTCCATAACTTTAATTTTTAAATTATTATTATTAAATTAAAATATTCATATTTCGTTGTTTCTTTGCATTTTATAACTTTATATTTTTATTTCACTAATTATGTTATTCTACTTACATATTTCATTACCTAAATATACACGTTTGATTTCCCACTTCTTTCATTACTTTATTTTTATTCTGTATAATTATTTAATTACATCATTCTATATGAATTTTATTCAATCTGAAATTTTTGGGGAAATTAGAAAAAGAATTTTTTGCTTAGAATATTTTTGCTGAAGCTTAAAATTGAGGCAGTTTTAAGAAGTTAAATAAATGAATTCCAGCCTTCATTATGGGAATATAAAATTATTTAGTCCAATTAGTTTCCTTACAGTTTAGTTTATTTTTTTTATGTATGTTTGCATTTATCATTTAGCGAGTTCAATTTGATTCAAGCAAGCTTAGGTGGTGTATATCCATGCATTTTTATCATAAATTAAACAATAATGTTTATTATTGCAGGATTTGATTGTTTCATACACATTTTGATTTTTTACTGCACGATTATGCACATTTGGGTTTTTTACAGCACAAACATCCCGTCCTAGTTATTACCTAACATATAACTTTTTTTTAACACTAAAATCTATTAAAGTTCCGGTTCTTTATTAAATCAAATCAATCTAAGAAGCAGGGTGAATTTACGAATAGCATTCATTAGGCAAGGATCCAAATCAAAGGTGGAAAAATATAATTATGATTCTAAGAACGTTGTGCACGATCATAACCATGGATAATTTATTTTAAAACAAGATGTTTATTCTATCTTTTTAAAACGGATTTTACATTTTAAAAGTACATTAGTTCGTGAGCACCGAACACCTAAGGGAGCGAAGATTCACAAATAAGAAATATACTTATGGAGTAATTTATCATTACACTAGTATGAAAAAATAATGAAAATGAAAAAATTAGTATATTTTAACTAAATTTTTCACATTAAGAAACTTGCATGGAAAATAATTATGAACCCTCCAATTGATAGACATTGTGGAAGATTATTTTTTTACCTGGATTTACTGATACCTAAATAGGGTTAAAAGTAACGTTATCGAGGTAAGAGGAGTACCATTTCCCACACTAATTTAACCCAAAAAGTTGAGAAATCTGATACTTGAGAATATATTTCCAACTGTGAAATACTGCTAAAACATTACTCATAGAGATTAATGTACAAAAAATAGGTTATAAGCACATCGAAGGAATGCCAGTTTTACAAAAATGTTAAAGAAAACACTCCTCAGACTTCCGGTAAGTTGGAAAAATTCAGTCGAAATTGTTGGAAAACTTTAGATTTTTCCACACCCCATCTCCAATAAGTTGTAGAAACTCCCCTAATACCTATGAACGTAGTCCAGAGAGTGAGGTACTAATCCACGTAAAATAAATAAAAGCGTTCTGCATGTCTCTATCATTGTATTCCGGATAATGTATAGCCCGCGCCAAGCTGTCTATTTCTAGGTTATATCAATAGGAATTTTATAATTGAGTATTGCTGGTATTGCTTAGTCCCAGACCATTCATAAGTTATATCAATAGAAAATTTATTATTATTGCTTGAAAAATAGATATTAACAAAAATTTAAAATATTAGGAGCACAAATAAGTAATAAATTAAAGGCTAAATAAATAAATTTGTTGGGGGGGGGGAGAAAGGAGAGAAAGAAGGAGAGGGAAAAAAGAGAGGGAGAGAGTGATTAAAATCAATCCCAGGACGGGACTCCCGACTAGGAAAGAAATATGATAGATACTGAGCAATGAGATTTTTGCTATTCTTACGACTTGCATCATTTATATATGGGCGATATGCGACAA